>NC_056725.1:1359278869-1359451369 GCF_019279795.1 Protopterus annectens
CATCCTGGAAAGAATATTTTCTTGAGTGTGTTTTTTAATATAATAGTAATACTTAGAGCTGGGTGATTTGTCACTGGCCAGTCATTATACAGAATTTTTCCATAGCAGTCGGTTAGTCTTCTACAGCAGAGCCTGTGTTTCTCTATGACCACTGGTGGTGTCTCAAAGATAAATCAGGCCAACACTGACATGACTCCTTCAGTTACATCTTAAGACTGATCTAACCTATAACAAATCCTATCTCAAAAGAAGGCGCAATTATTTATTATTCTTTATTTTTACAACTGCTTTGGTAAGAAGTTATGTCATTCTGTTTCAAAATGACCAAGAATTGCACATTCAAGTGCCAGATTGTCCCTAAAAATTTCCCTGCAAAGTGATTGTCCTTCTTGGGATGAAGGGAATCATAATACTGGGCAGTATGAGTCCAGCATAACTTTTATTAGAAATTGTAATCCACAGGACAAAGGCTGCAGTGCAATAGAAGTTATTAGAAGTCTACCAGACATTTGTTTCCTCCTTTATATCTAAAAAGCAGAAAACACTGTGAAAGTTAAACTTAGAACAATGTAGACAATGCAGGAAAAATAAACATAAATATAAAAGCAAAAGACAAAACCTTTTTGAATTTTAAGGTAGGGGATGAAAGCAAGACCAGTCGCTTTCAATGACATGGAGCAGACACCTCTGAAAGTTCAGGAAGTTGTGACCTCTTCATTGCAGGGCATAGGGACTGAGCTATTTCGGCTTCTTTCACTGGTAGGTAGTGGACTAGTTAACAAAAGTTACTTTTCAAGACGCTAGAATTGTCCATGTTGATGACTGGTAAGAGTGCGCTAGATCCTGCTATGCCTTATATGAAAAGAGCTCAAACTTCACTAACCTCTGGTCATATTTCATACCATCCAACCTACAAATCTTTCTTATAGTTTTTTTTTATGAATATCTTCCAGCAGCCAGCTATACTTTTCCTTACCTTACCTTCAGAACTGCACATAGTAGTCAAGGCGTAGTCTTGCTAACGCCCTTTAAAGTAAAAGCATTACCAATTTGCTTTTGCATTCTACTCCCCAAAGATGCACTTCAGTATTCTGTTTGCTGCTTCCACACTGGTCTTTCACTCTGCTCCCTCCTGTCCAGTTCATTTGTGATCCTTTTTCTGTTCTGTTGCCATTAGTCCCACTCCCTTCCTTCTGATACTTCAAACCAGGGTTGCTATGACCTAAGTGAAGTACTTCCAATTTGTTCACACTGAACCTTAACTGACAACCCACTAGTTCAGTCTTTCACTAGATTCTTTATCCCCTCTTCCACTGCTGTACCATTGTGTTATCACCAAGGAGGTTGATTCTGTTTGTTGTTCCTTCAGATATGTGTTAAACAAGCATGCTGAAGAGTGCCAGACATAGGTCAGGCCCCTGCGGTATACCGCTAGTCATTCTCCTAGTTTATGGTGCTATTCTTCTCACCATAGCCTTCTGTGTCAGCCATTCAGATTTGCAGCTGTCAAATTCCTTAATCTTGCTGCTATACTCTAGCCCCTTCAGTTTTCTTTCGACAGTCCTGTGGAGGAATGACTTCTCTGCCAAGTTCACTTGCAACCCAGACATAAAACTGCATCAGATTTGACTGACAGATTCTTCTGGTCATGAACCCATGTCGATTGATGTCCTAGAGATTGTTGTCTTCAAATATACAACCATCTGTCCTCTCAGGTTTCTCTCCATAAGGTTCTCCACTGCTGTTATCATCTAACAGGTCTGTAGTTCTGATGATTTTTTTCTAACCCCATACTTTAGACAAAAGCATCATACTTCCTGTCTTCTAGTCTTCTGTCATCTCTTATATAGCCTTTGATATGCTGCAGATATCCAATAGGGGAACAGCCAATAACTGGTAAGATTTATGAGGACTCTTGGATGCATCCCATGTAGTTCTTTTACTATATCCTTCCTAAGGGCAGCCAGATTCCACTGACCCTTCCTCCTCTCTATCATAGTCTCATAGGATCATAGGAGGTTACTAGGGTAATGGCCCTATGGCTCTTAAAAACCTAGCCAAGAGTTTATCCTCAAAAAAACCCTCAATCAGTACCTGTCGCACCTGTCAGTGAGGGAGAAAGGTGGATCCCCTGGGACAAATTTGTGGTTTCCCATCTACTCATCAAGGTTGCGCTTGTAGAGGGTCAGCAAGGTACTCTGTTTGACATGTATGGGAAGTCTATTCCAGAGACAGGGCAGCATCTTGTAGACAAACCTGTCTCTCCTGCAGGTTTTGTTGATGTCATATATTAGATTTAGGCCTATCGAGCGGGTAATGTGCAAGGAGTTAGACTTGTGGATATGGAGCATCTCTAGTAGGGCAGGGTGTCATATTGCCTTGTAGGTGAGACACAGATCACCTCTAAGCAATCTGTGTGATACCGAGTAGAGTGATAGTGATTTGAGCCTGTCCATATGCTGGATGCCATGGATTCTCTTTGTGAGGTATTTCTGTGGCCTTTCCAGTTGTTGCAGGTATTTGGAGAGGTACCTAGCAAACGGGACATTATACTCAATTATAGGCCTAATGACGGAGGAGTACAGAGAGGTAATAACCTTTTTTCTGGATCTAATCCCTTTACTTATAAGATGAACCAAGTAAAAAGCTTTTCTGACCACTGCCACCACATGATGGTCAAATTGTGAGATTGTTGTCAACCTGAGTACCAAGGAGTCTCACCACAGGGTGTGTGCTTAGGGGGTTGAGGTTGATGTGGTAATCATGAAGTAATAACAAAAAACAACTGTTGAAACCACACAAAAACAAGGCAGCAGCAAATGGAACAAGATGAAATAATAACCAGCAGTAGAAGAATGACCAGCAATAAGGAAACTTGTAGCCCAAAAATAAAATAAATCTTGTTTAATCCACAATTTCAAACAGAGTTTAGCTCTTTCATTCCTTCTGGAACTTCATCAGAACTCACTCAGTAAAAACACAGAATTCCTGTTCAAATACTAGTTTAAAACAGTCACATGTCTATTCCTACCAATAAAGTGGGAGGATAGATTCATCCTGGGCAGCCCTTTTGCTAAATTTTGGGGAGTATATGTTAGATTTTTGGATGATATCTTCCTTCTATGGAATGACATTAGTGAAAACTTAAAGCTTTTTCTTGATTATTTAGAAACACTGTGGAGTTTTTGTCCTTTTCTTCACATTCTAACAGTGAACACATTCACCACTTAGGTATTGCATTATCTAAGGATAGAATGGGGAGGAAATTTGTGTCCAACATTTACAGGAAACCTACTTTCTCTAATACCTACCTGCACTTCACCATCTGGCATCCTATGCATCAAAAGAAGGCTGTTGTTAAGGGCCAGCTGGTGAGGGTGGCTGGCACGTATGGTATCTAATATGGAATGTTTTATGAGTGAATGTGACAAAGTTATGTCTGTGTTTAGAAAAAGAGGCTACCCATTGGTATTTCTGGAAGAAATAAGAGGAGAAGTGGTTTGAAAAAGACAAAATGGTGTATATCTACCACTACTGTGGACTGATGGTACAATTATGGTAGCAAACATCAGGGAACAAAGTGTCAATAACAAGAGTTTTATTAAACATTATAGAAAAGAACTGGTACATTTTTGGGAGTGATACGGATGTATACAGTAAATTAATTGAAAAAATTGGCAGTAAACCTATGTTTGTATATAGGAAGGGTAGGTCTTTAAAACAGAAATTGGAAGTGGTGCACTCTGACAGTTCTTGTAATGCGCAAGTGGATGGCACCAAAAAATGTGGAGCTTGTTCACATTGTTCATATATAATGATCAGTAACCACTTCACAGTGAGGAATGTCACCTATTTTGTTAAAAGGAGGTGCAATTGTGACACAAAAAATGTTGTTTACTTTGCGTTATGTAACCTATGTGTAAGTTTCTACATAGGTAAGACTACGAGAAGGTTGCGTGATCGTATATATGAGCACAGTGCTGACATTAGGAACTGTAAGTTGAGCAATGCTCTATATAGACACATTAGGACCCATCCTACTCATTCTTTCAAATTTATGATAGTGGAAAAGATGGTGAAGGATTCACAAGGGTGGGTGGCGGAAGAGCACCTGGATATGTCTGAATTAAAATGGCAAATTGTTTTAAATGCAACACATTATCCAGGTCTTAATGACACTTTATTCATACACCCTGTGTTAAAATTGAAGCAATTGAAGTTTAAATGATTTTATTGGTAGGAATAGACATGTGACTGTTTTAAACTAGTATTTGAACAGGAATGCTGTGTTTTTACTTATTGAGTTCTGATGAAGTTCCAGAAGGAATGAAAGCGCTAAACTCTGTTTGAAATTGTGGATTAAACAAGATTTATTTTATTTTTGGGCTACAAGTTTCCTTATTGCTGGTCGTTCTTCTACTGCTGGTTATTATTTCATCTTGTTCCATTTGCTGCTGCCTTGTTTTTTGTGTGATGCGGTAATAAGTAGGGGCAGTGTTTTTGTTGAATGGTATGATAATACATTTTTTGCATTTAACTTAAGGCCATGACTTTGGCACCAGTTATTTGTAGCTGTGAGACCCTCTTGCAGTATGTTAACATCATTTGGGGAGTCAGTGATAACACCCAACTTACAGTCATTCACAAACTTGGTCATTTTTTTATTTTAGATTCAAGATTTTAGGTAATTAGCATTGTTGCCTCACAGCAAGATGTTCTTCTGTTCGATTCTCGGCTGGAGTGCCTTCTGTGTGGAGTCTGCATGTCCTCCCTGCGGTCAAGTGGCCTCCGAAAGACATGCGTGAATGGGCATGCCTTCGCTGAAGGTTGGGCGTTGGGCTGGCAACTCAGCACCATAAAAATCTACTGCCAGTCATTAGCAGACCAGAGTTCCGCTGTGGCGACCCTCTAGCCGAAGCCGAAAAGACAAACAACAACAGTTAATTACATGTGATTTGATATAAAAGCTGCAGAACAGATAGTTGAATGTTATTGTCTGATAAAGCAGTATTTTCTGTGAAAGTACTTAGTACTTGTGATTTGTTCATTAAATTGCATCATTTTAACTGAACTTGTGCTTGGCTTTGGTACATTTTATTTTATACATTTTCAGGTTAAGGCTCCTAGCGTTAAGCAGCATGACCTTTAATTTGCTTTTTGACAGATCTTTTATTTTGGAAGATTTGTTTTTGGGACATAGCCTAAAAAAGGCACAATGGGGGAGGCAAGAGCCTTGGCCAAGATCCGCAACCCCAGGGGTTTCAGCTGGAGGCCATGTCTGGCAAAGTATCGAGGCTGTCAACCATGTCATCCTAGGCAGACAGATACTGGATCCACTTGGAAAGACACCAGAACCTAAGCCACTTGTTGAAGTCAATTATTTTTTGTTGGTATTGTGGTATCATTTTTGGTGAAGGTAGGATGCTGCTTTGGGCTAGGGTCATACCTGCCGGGGACACATACTCTGTGAGCTCAATCATGTCTCTCTTCATATAGTACAGGAAGGTAAATTTCAAGTCATTCACACCAACATGGACAATGACAGAGTCATACTTGTAGCTGTTGTGGAGAGATTTAAGTGCTTGCATGACGTGGTGGATTCTGGCACCTGACCGTGACCTTCTCCTTGTTGAGCCCGGTGAGGGGGACATCAGTGTGTCTCACAACTGAGTCGCCAATGACTAGTATGTTTGTTTTATTGTTATGTCTCATGGCCTGCGTTGGTTTATTGTTATGCCTAATGAGCTGTGTTTGTGAGACACTGGTGTGTTGTCTACTGTGTATGATGTGATTGGTGTTGTGTGTGCAATGTTTGTGAGTGTATTTTGGTGGTCTCCCTTGTTTAGGTAAGTTTTTATTGAGGACCCCTGCATAGGTGTGTGTGTATTGTGCCTGGATCTGTGATGTGGGTGGTGTGCTGTTTGTGCTGACAATCTCCTCTTTGTCAGGAGTACTGACTGTGACGCGAGAGAGCATGTCTCTGTTTTCTATTCTCTCCATTCGTTCCTGCTTTCCTGATAGCTTGGAACTCTCTCTTTACTTTACTTTTTGAAGACTAAATTAAAGTATTCATTCAGTAGGTTCATAGGTTCATAGATTAGTAACCCAGTTTTTTTCCCAGTCTTCTGTGAGCTCCATATTATCTTTACTCAATTTGGTCATTTCAGTCCTTCAGTTGCTTCATTTTGCTACGGACCCAAAAAGCTCTTGTTTTTCTTCTTGATTTTTTCTGCTAACTTCATGAAAGTTTTAGCCTTTGCTGGCCTTACTGCCTTTGTTGCTTTTTTTCTAGCCTGCTTTACCTATGTCTTCTTCACCTCCTTACCTCTCCTTTCTACTTGTAGGCCATATCTTTTGTCTTTAGTGCTAGTTTCATATTCCTATGTAGCCACATTGGCTTCTTCTCCTTTTGCCTTTTTGCCTGTTCCACACACCTTTGTCCGTATATTATTCCATCACTAACCCATTCACATCGCTTGTTTACCCTTTCAATTGCTTCCCAGTTTCCAAACCCATCTTTGACCACATCCTGAGCACAGCATAATCCACTCTCCTAAACCCCCACACTATTGCCTTTGTATTTTTATTAATTTTTCTTATTCCCCAGAAGGAATAGATTCCTATCCCAGAGACTTCCCATACTCTGGAACAAGCTAACTATCTGTATCAAACAAAGCTCCTCATTAGCACTCTTCAAGAAAAATCTTGATGACTAGATGGGAAATAGGAAATTCACCCCGGGGATCACCTCTGTGGCTCTGCTCGACAGGGGCACAAGAAAATAATTTTCTTGAGTGGTGAAAGCCAGGGTACCTTTTTTGGCTAGGCTTATATAGACCCTAGGCCCAATAGCCTAGTACCTACCTGTGAACCAATGATTGCAAAATGCATCTTCCTTTCCCCAGTCAGGTCATTGGTTACTCCATTGATGAAAACCAGGCATTCCATAGCCTCAGAAAAAAGGAAGGTGGCTTCTTTTTCCTTTCTGAGCAAGCCTTATCAGCCTGTCTGTTCCCTCATGAAGAGAGAGGTGGGCATTACAGTGTGAGCCATATGCTGGTCCCAATGAGTTGCCTCTCTATTCCTTCTCATAGGTTGCTTGTAGGCTTGAGATAGCTTCCTGTTCAAGGAGAGATATGCATACTACCACATGTCAACTCTCCAGGTCAGTGGTGTAAGCACCACTTTTACAGTGGGACCTTGCTTTACATCTTCCACAAATCTGTAACTCCTCACCAGAAGGTGTCACTAACATGGTGGGCCTATCAATCATCTTCTCCCTAAGATGTGCAAATTAGTGTCAGTCACTCCTGCTCCTCTGCCCCTACTTAGTTTATCCAGTGCTTGTGCCAGTAGTTGAACATGGATTTATTTGTGTCAAATCAGGACTTCATCCTTTTGTGACTGGATCTTTGTATTTTTATTATCGTGTATATCCCTTATACTCTAGACCACACAGTGGTATGATTACTACTGGCTGTCAGTGCCTTAACCTGGACATCCATGACAGCATTTTCACTGGTTAGCACCATGTCTAGAATTCTGTCTTTTTTGATGGTCCTGCAGCAGTTGGCTGACCCCTTTATGGTACAAGACCTCCATAAGCTACTAGCCCCTCTTTACCTTGGAGCTCAGAATCTCCCACTCTGCTCTGTCAAATTCAGAACTCCCACAAATATTACTGCCTTCCTCCCACTTGTTTATACTTTCTTCTAGTCACTCATCTTGGTCTTTTGCTGAATCTGGTGAGGATATGCTTTATCAATCCACTGACACTCCTCCAGTGTTAGAACACTTACCATAGCTTCTAATCCTGGTTGTATCCTCATTCTATATTTGGTTTGGTGTTTTTTTTCCTCTTTGACTTCGCATCTGTTGCCCTTCTTTGTGCAGATTGCTACTTCATCTTCATGTCTCCCTCCTATTTCATTCCCGAATGGCTCTACCCAGACAACTCCATACCTCACCTCCCCCTTGTCATTGGCTCATATGTCTGTGACACCACAATGTCCACCCTCCTATACTGTATTACTGCTAGTATATCCCCCATATTCCTACCATGGTTCTGGCATGGCTTAATAACACTCTCATGGCTCAAATAATCCAACTATGTTCATTATTAGATCACTGCTGCAATAGCCTTAACTCTATTGGATATATCTGGCCTAAGCTATAATGGTCAGCCAGCTTCCAAAGCATAACAACACCTTCTACTTGAGCAGACTATGAATAGCTCAGGCTATGCCATAGAAAATTGGTCGTTTGGGTGTTGAGCCCTTCAGAGCTTTCTTGTAACCGATGAGCACTCCTCCTGTGGGCTTTTGATGATTGCTTGTCAGCTAGCAGTTCTCCACTTCTGCCCAGATGAGTTCCCTCCTGGAAAAAAAAAACTTTCACATATAATTTTATGACTAAAACAATACTTTTATTAAAATAACTATTTGTTGTTTTGTTCGGATTTATCTTTTTTTTTGTTTTTTGGACTGCCATATGACATTTCTGTCAGTTGAAAAAGTATGGTTGTTTTATTACTTTTAATGTAAATGTTTTACAGTTTTCTGTAATATTTATTGGTGAAAGGTTTACAAATTGTTTTTAGGAGTTGGGGCAAGTGTTTTTGTGCTTTTAATGATATATTTTTGGTGAAAACACAACTTTCTTGATACCTGCCATTTACTGACTGCTGCTGTCATCACTGCCCAGGTTTTAGGCTTCATTCTCAGCTTTACCATGTAACAGCTTATCATTTCCTTTGTCATTCCTTCCTTTGGTCACAAAAAGAAGAATATTTCCAGAAAGCCTTTGCCTATTCAGCAGGCTGCTTCTTTTCCTCAGCTGTAGATGGATGACCCCACAGTGGCCATTTAAGGTTTGTCAGACTACTCATCTTTCTTGGGTTCCTCTGATGTAGTCCCTTCAGCCACCATGGACTATGGGTTAGAACGTTGTACGGCTGTTGGGGTGTCCTTGGTATGAGACAACAATATTTGTTGGTCTTGGAGGAAGGAGTGGGAATGCTTCTGTGCTTACTCAGACTAAGATGCCTACTTCCAGAGTTTAAGAGTACTTTCTTCTTGACCATGACATGACTCAGTCTGCTTCTTTGGATATTCTGGCAAAAAGAAGAAGAAAGTTAAACATTTATATTCCCATATCTCTGCTACTTTAAATAGGGAAGATTTACTGGTCTTAGCTCAGGGCTTAGTCCAGGCTGTTAATCCTTCTCATTCTGTAACTGTTAAGAGAAAAAGGAATTCTTCAGTTTCTGAAGGTTCCCAGTGTGATGAACTGGTTATAAATTTTCAGTAAACAACTGCAGTTATTTACCCTCAGGCAACTGATTCTGATTCTAAGGAGAGCATTTCTTCTAATTTACCCTTGGAAGAATTTTCCTTTTCTGAAACAATATCTAGGATGAACCACTTTTTTCAGTGGAAACAAAATGTCATTCCAGTTTCTTTGAACAAATATGATTTATTACATCTGGAATTCCTTCAGACCACTGCTGTTCATCCTGTTCTTTCAGCCATGAAGAATGTTTTTATTACATCCTGAAATATGCCTGACAACTAGCCTGCAGTCCCTAAAAAGGCAAATAGATTGTATAAAATTCCTCAGTCTTATAAATACTTATTTTCTAATCCCAGATCTGACCAGTCATGCAGTGATTTCCTTGTCAAATCTGTCTTCTGATAAACATTTGATCTGATGTAAACTTTTCCATCCATTCCTCAACATATGGGTCTCAGATATGACATGGATCCGACTTTGGCCACTTCCACTTTAGATCCTTTTCCCCTTACTCATAATCCCAGAGTATAGAATGAGCTTCCTCTGATCTTGTTTGCTACCACAAATGAAAGGATGGATCTTTGGTGCTCAGGTGTTTTTTTTTTTTTTTTTTTTGTCAAAAGAGATAAATAGAATAATTTCTTTATTATTTTCTTTCTTGCAATATAAATCATTTCTCCTTATCATTGTGTCCCTAATACTGTTCACTTTCCTCCCGTTTTTTATTCTCAGTCTCTTGTTTTAGCGTGGGACATTTTTTTTCTATTCTACTAAAACTATTATAACTTTTACTTAGAGTTACTCATAAACAATCTTTCCCTATTCTTTTTTTCTGCTCCAGTTGTGCAGCCTTTTGCCAAAGGGTCATTAATGAATGTCGAACTAAATTGATACTGAAGGGCTTTCTTCCACCCTCATTGGGAGATAACCCCTCTTCTGTGTCTGTGAAATCCATGGTCTCTTCATCTTCTCCATCTTCCTCAAAGTTGCTGTCTGATAAACCAAGGGAAAAAGCAAAAGACAAGGATAAAGAAAAGGATAAGGACAACCCCAAAACATATAGGAAGAGGTCTCCAGACTGAACATTTTCTTCAGCTCCAGATCCAAAAACCTCTAAACTCAAAGAGCCAGTGCATTTGGATGAGATTTTTATAGAATCCCATACTCAACCCAGATTTTCTCTGGATCCGATTTCTCCCAGCCTCCAGTCTCCAATTTTGCAATCTAGACCACCTTCCTTTACCTCATCCATTAAGTCAGTCAGGTCTTCTAGGAGCCTCACTGAAGTAGACAGGGGCAAGATGATGAGCAGATTTCTTTGGACCAAAATTGTTGGGGATCCTCCCAGCTCAGGCCACTGTCAAATCTGGGAGAGTTGTTTCTTCCCTCTGTTCTCATATGGCTTCTTCTCCAATCTGAACCCTCAGATCAGAATCCGTGTAATCCAACTTTCCCTGATTTGTGTCAGAGCCAGGAATGCATTCTTCCTCAACTCCAGTGAGTTCTCTGATCTTGTTGGCTATAACCACACTGGATCTGTCCAAAGCTCAGAGCCAAATGGTCAGCATTAACTCCAACAGGGCAGGATCAGATCCAAGATCATTAGATCCACTCCTTCCTCTTTGAGCTTTGGCAATTGACAGTTTGGCCCCATCAGTAAAACAGGACATCCCCAGTACTTGCTGCACTCCCCTTATCTGTAGGGAGAAAGTCATCACTGTCCTCTCAAAGGCAAAAATACAGCCTCCATGGGACCCGATAACATCCTAGGCTGCATCCTACATGAACTCAGGCAGAAACTTGCAGCACCATTAGGCACCCTATTCAGCCAAAGCCTGAGTACCAGCCGAGTGGAGGACAGCTACTGTCATCCCTTTGCCCATATGTGGAACATCCACTGATCCAGGAAATTCTAGACCCATCAGCCTAACTAGCCTGATCTGCAAGGGCATAGAGTGGATTATCATGGACCTCATTAACAAGGACACTGGCAGCCGCCAGACACTTGATCCGACACAGTTTGGTTTCGTCAAGGGGAGGTCATGCCTGTTAAATTTGGTCGACTTCTTTGAGACAGTCACCAAGGCCATAGACGAGGGGAAGATGGTGCACACCGCCTAACTTGACCTGGCCAAGGCCTTCGATACTATTCCCCACTCAGGTATAATAGATAAACTCCTCAACTAGACATCAATCCATATGTTACCAGATGGGTATCATTTCTGCCTGATTTTTGCTATGGTGCCATCATTTTGAAGTGAAAAAAATACAAATACTTGCTGTACATATTACCACGGGAAGCATGACAAGTAGTCATGTGGCAGTGCAGTAAAATGAAATTTTTTTGGAAAAAAAAGTTACTAAACTGTTCTGCACTCTTGAGGCCCCCTAAAGAAATTATCTACGTAGTGTGCTAAAAGCTCATAGTAGGCTGTTTTGCTAGAGTTACAGGAAGTCTTTTCTCGTACATTCAGCAGATCAGGGATCCCCTCCCCCAAACACAAACACATACTCAGGATTTATTTTGCTGACCAAACAGTTTGTGTTATCAACAACCTGTAGTTTATCCATTTCTGGAGTCCTACTTGTTCAAGAATGCTGTGTTAGTTGAGGAGACACGAAAGAAGGGCAAGTCAACATTTTCTCATTCAAGTCTAAACAGATATGATTAATGTTAACAACCAATGCCAAAACAGTGCTTGCTAGATGTCTGCTGTTTTGATCTACTCCTCTGACATATAAGCTGCTTATTCAACATACTGTACTTTCCCCTTTTCTCACTTAACATCTGAAAAATATTCACACATAAGTTCATGGTTTCATAAGGTACATCTAAAGTCTCCCCAGGTTTATCCTGTTAGAGAAAAGTATTCAGTGGAATGGAGACAGTGATTATTCCAAATGCCTGAATGTGGTTTCCATACTGTGTCCTTAAAATACTGACATATAGCTAACATTTAACTCAAGGGCTTTTTGACACAATAAATCATTCACTAAATGAAGTAAAAGTATCTGTAACTTTATTCTCTCTCATAGTTATAAATAATATGCCCTTTGGTAGAGAACTGGCTAGGGAATTCCAGTTTATTACAGTCATCATCTTATAATCCAGTTTAAGTAGTAAAAATTATTTGACCATTTTCTCACTTAACTCTCATCAACCTTCAGTTTCAAAGATAAACTACCATTTCCACATAGTGTGCAAGTAATGTGGGCATTTCTTGTCTTATTATTGTCCTAATTAGGTAGGACCTGCCTCACCTAGTATACAACTCTGATGTAGGTGTATTTTTGCCACCTCCCTGGTGGTCATTATATTCATACATGTTTTTATTTTTATTTATTTTTTTTACTTGGTACCATATCTGCACAGCATATTACAACTAGATGCATTTTTAGATTTGGCAGACTAATACAGTACATTTTAAATTATGGGTTTGGCTCTGGACCACACAAATCAGAAGGTTCACGTTTCATATGTTTGTGGACATAAAGTCAGTGTTCAGGCACCTGTGACCTGTTAAAACTTAAAATATAAATGCTTTTTATGGCTGAACTCCTGTAACCCATAGATACTAAATCCCCACATTACACACCCTCAAGGAAAAGGGTGTACACCACCACCAAGGCTCTGTGGTTTCATGTTTAGTACTTCAATATATTCCCAATTTATATCTGCACAAATGTGACTGAGTTTGATTTGATTTTCTTTAAATAAAGATATGCACATTTCCTTGAGGATGTGCTGCATTACTAGCTCATAGGTTCATAGGTTGGTACTAGGCTATCGGCCCTAGGGCCTATACAAGCCTAGCCATAACAATTCCCTGGCTATTTCTTCCCACACTATTTACTTTCATGGACCCCTGTCTAGCAGGGTGACTGACGTGATCCCTGGGGTGAATTTCCTTTCTCCCATCTAATCGTCAAGGTTCCTTTTGAAGAGGGCCAAAGAGGTGCTCTGCTTGACATGTATGGCCAGTTTACTCCAGAGTCTGGGGAGTCTCTGGGTCAGGAACCTATCCCGCCAGCATGTTTTGTTTATTGTGATGACAAGGTTGAGATCCTTGGAGTGTGTGTGTCTCTGAGGAATTGGGATTTCATTAAGTTTACCATGTCCAACAGCTCTGGGTTTGACATGGCCTTGTATGTTAAGCAGAGATCGCCTCTGAGTAGACGATATGCAACAGAGTATAGCTGGAGTTTTTTAAGGCAGTCAGCATAGGACATCTGCTTTAGGCCTGTGATTCTTTTAGTGAGGTATTTCTGCGGCCTTTCCAGTTGTTGCAGATGTCTTGAGAGGTACATACCAAATGGGGTGTTGTATTCTATAATGGGTCTCTTGAGGGATGAGTACAGTGGGACAATGACCTCCTTTTTTCTGGATGAAAAGCCCTTAGTGATGAGGTGTGCCACATAGAAGGATGTCCTGACTGTTGTGGCGATGAGGTTATTGAAGGTGAGATCACTGTCCACCTGTGTCAGTAAGTCTCTTATCACACTTTCGGTGTTTAGTGTACTGCCGCCTATGTGGTAATTCACGGGTACATGTTTTTTTCCAAAGGGGATATGGCCTTTCATACTGTTGCATGCTGCTGTTCTCACATGACCTTGGATTTTTTAAAGATAAGAAAAACAGTATTGTCTATATCATGTTGCCACACAGTGTTGTACATGAGATTGTTGGTGATGTGCATATTCCTTCCCTTTTACATGACCATGAGATTTAGGTTGTATTGTTAAATATGCATCTTAATATTCTATAGGACTATCTCAGGAGTCTCAGATTCCTATCTGAATGTATGATATGAACATTCTTTTTTCCTTGAGTTTGCATTGCATTAAGACATTTTTACTTTATCTTCTTTGATATCTGCAGAACTTGCACTGTATATTTGGGGGAGTACATCATATATCTGGGACTAGTGTACTGCTGTGGTTTGGATTCCATTGTGAATCTACTGACTCAAATTTTAATGTTATTTTTGTTGCACCTCAGGAGATTTGGATGCATTCCTTGTACAGGTAAACATTTGAAATGCCAGGACCCACTACAGCAAATCCTCAAACAGACTTATGTATGCTAATTTTGGGATGGCCATTTCTCTAAATATTCCCTTTTCTCCAAGGTATGGCAATCTTGGAGTATGTATATATAAGTTGATGGGGTGTTTTTTTTTTTTTTTTTTTTTTTACAATATCTTAGTGTACACAGTTTGGAGTGCCTAGAGTTTCATCCATTGGTAGGGAATGACCATAATATAACCAGAGATGGAATGAAACTGAATAAATCAGTAAAATAAATGATGTGAAATTGGCCTGTCTCGTCTTCATTCTATACTGATGGGTTCGAAACTGATCCTCAGTTCCGACTCGGACGCTTACTAAAGCTAGAGATCTGAAACTAGCTTGTGGCTCCATCCCTATTCCATGATGCTACAGTGTTTTCCTCAGATCTTGTTTGCTGCTGAAACAGATCGGATGTACGACTAGCTCGGGCTGAGTAGAAATTTTTTTTTTTCATCTTTAAAACCTGTTATAGCTAAATTTTCTGGGTTTTTCCTAGTTAGATAGTGTGCTTAGTGCCTTTGATATTATTAAAATTGTTGTTAGTTACTTAGTACATAGTTAGAGTGTGTTTTTTTCAGGCCGTCATGTTTAGGCCTTTATTTTAATAGATAAGCTGGGATTCTGGATTCTGGCTAAGGGTCTTGCCACCCCTATAGTGCCTTTTTTAGGCAAGGTTCAAATGACAAATTCACCACCGTAACAAGAACAGGCAAGCAAAAACTGAGGGTAATGCTACTCAATGCTAGAAGTCTAAATCTCAAAATGCACTCACTCGAGGCACTCCTTAAAATGGAGAACATCGATATCTGTGCAGTGACTGAGACCAGGTTCAAGGCTCTAGAGAGCACCCCTGCATTACCAGGCTATAACTTATACCACACTTTTCAGCCATCTAACCTGGAACAGAACACCAAAGGTGGAGGTGTGTCCATATTCATTAAGAATATCTACACCTCCAAGCTAGATGCACAGCATAATGCATCTGAGGTTATCCAAGTGCAACTAACTGGGCAAAACTGCAATCCAAAAGCTTGCTACAAATCCCCCACCATGCCCCAGGATTCCCACTCCTCTTTTCTTGATATACTGGAAAATATTAGGGTTCAACCAAACACCCTAATAATGGGCGATTTCAACTACCCCACCATTAACTGGGAAAACTACTCATGTACCAATTCCTTCGCTCAACACTTTCTGAAATTCATAAATTCCAATGCCCCAGATCAACTTATCCACACCCCCACCAGTGGCAGCAATATCCTAGACCTAGTCATTACCAACATGAGTGACTGGTGTTCCACACCTGTAGTCAACTCCTCGTTGATCAGATCCGACCATAAGCTAATCACCCTAGATATCCGCATCCCGCCCTCACCCACCATTAAGGAAACCATGGTAAAAAATTTCTCCAAAGCCAACTTCATGCTTCTTAAGACAGAAGTGGCGAACTTCATGACACCCATGCAGATGGACAATAAAGTTACGACTGCTGTAGCCTACACAAATGCACTCTATAAGCACTTACATGAGTGCATGGATTGTGCTATCCCAAACAGAACCAATATGCTATCCTCCAAAAAAAGGAACCCAATCTGGTGGTCCCCTGCCATAAACAAACTCTACAACAGAAGGAAAAAACTGTTGCAAAAGAGAGTAAAATCCCATGAGTGAAAGAGCTCCCTGGTCAGCCTCAGTAAGAAGTTGAGATCCCTTATAAGATCCTCAAAAGCTAGCAACGAAAACAAAATTGCCACTGATTCGAAGGGCAACCACAAAGCATTCTATAGCTATGTCAAGAATCTTCATGGCAACACCCAGATGTGCTCTGAGTTACATCACAATGGCACAGAAATTACAGAATCAACTGATATTGCCAACATCCTGGCAGATAGGTTCAGTGCTAACTTTACCCCCCACTCACCCCCTAAAGGGCCCATATCTATACAGGAAGAATGCAGAGTCCCTGTAATCACATCTATGCAGGTAAAAGCCGCTCTCTAAAACCAAAAACACAGCATCCATGGGACTGGACAACATCCCAGGCTGTGTTTTACATGGACTTCAGAACAAAGTGGCTCCCCACCTAAGCACCATGTTCAGTCATAGTCTCACGTCAGGCTTTGTGCCCACTGAATGGTGCACAGCAACAGTTATCCCACTCCACAAAGGGGGAGCCACCACTGATCTTGGGAGCTATCACCTTATTAGCCTGATAAGCCTGGTCTGCAAGGCCATGGAACGTATCATAGTGGAACTCATAAACAAAGACATTGGTAACCTCCAAACTCTGGACCCCACCCAGTTCAGGTTTGTGAAAGGCAGATCACGCCCTCTGAATCTGATTGACTTCTTTGAGGTAGTCACCAAAGCCGTAGATGAGGGTAAGGGGGTTCACACAGCCTATCTTGACCTCGCCAAGGCTTTCAACACCATCCCCCATTCTGGAATTATAGCTAAACTTACTAAACTAGGTATAAATCCCTACGTCACAAGATGGGTAGCCAACTGGCTCACTGACAGAACCCACGCTGTAAAAGCTGCGGACTCCAAATCTGACTTCAAATCAGTGACAAATGGAGTACCACAGGGTTCAGTCCTGGGACCTCTCCTGTTTGGTATCTACTTCTCTGAAGTACAGGCTAACACAGAAGGCCTCTGGCTAACGAAGTTCGCAGATGACTGCAAACTAGGAGCCATAGTCAAGTCCCCAAATGATGTGGGCATCCTACAGAAGGGCCTCACTGAGTCAGATGCCTGGTACAGAGGCATGACCTCAAGCTCAATGCCAAAAAGTGCATTGTCATCCCCTTTGGTAAAAACTCTGTACCCATGAACTACCACATAAACGGCAGTCTACTTAACGCCGAATGTGTGATAAGAGACCTTGGGACCCAGGTGGAGAGTAGTCTCTGCTTTGATAATCACATCGCCACAGTAGTCAGGAAATCCTTCTATGTGGCAAACCTCATCACAAAAGGGTTCTCATCCAGGATAAAGAGGTCATTGTTCCCCTCTACTTGGCACTCATTAAACCCATTATAGAGTACAACGCCCCTTTTGGAATGTACCTCACAAAGCAGCTGGAAAGGCCACAGAAGTACCTCACAAAGAGGATTACTGGCCTCAAACAGATGCCCTACACTGACCATCTCAAAAAACTCCAGCTTTACTCTGTAGCATATCGCCTAGTCTGAGTAGCTCTCTGCCTAACATATAAAGCTATGTTAAACCCAGAGCTGATAGACATGCTACACCTAAAGAAATACAAATCCCTCTGAGCTACATGCTCTAGGGACGTAAACCTTGTCACCACAATAAGTAGGACATGCTAGCGAGATAGATTCCTGTCCCAGAGACTTCCTATACTCTGGAACAAGCTACACATCTATGTCAAGCAAAGTTCCTCATTAACACTCTTCAAGAAAAATCTTGATGAGTGGATGGGAAATAGGAAATACACCCCAGGGATCACTTCTGTGGCTCTGCTTGTCAGGGGCACAGGAAATTAACATTCTTGGGTGGTGTAAGCCAGGGAACCTTGCTGGCTAGGCTTAGATAGGCTCTTGGACTGATAGCCTAGTACCTACCTATGAACCTATAAGCATTAGTTAAGCCATTTTGGTAGTTCTTTAGGATATATTACTAGAAACTGTATTCTTTCATGTGTTTTTTTGGAGGGTCATTTGTACTTAACTCTCATATCCCTACCCCCTGTTTATTGCTTGCAGCGTGTTTAGTATAGAGCTGTGTTAGCTTAGTAGTTTAGTATATATATATATATATATATATATATATATATATATATATATATATATATATATATATATATATATATATTTATACGCATTTAAATTTGGTTCTCATATCTAGCTTCTAGTTACCAATAATTTTAAGGTTACCTAAGTGTGTGTGTGTGTGTGTGTGTGTGTGTGTGTGTGTGTGTGTGTGTGTGTGTGTGTGTGTGTGTGACCTTTTGATTTTGCTTTAAGGCTTGTTTAAGTTAAAGTTAGAAAGTCTCCTTTTCTGTTGGGTCCTGTTTAAGTTAGAGGGTGTCTTTAGTGCATGTGTGTGTGTGTGTGTGTGTGTGTGTGTGTGTGTGTGTGTGTGTGTGTGTGTGTGTGTGTGTGTGTGTGTGTGTGTGTGTGTAGAAGTGTTATTAGCAATGCCAAAGCAAAAAGAGGTGAAACCATCTGGTTTAAAAAAATGTCCTAAGTGTTCCCAAAAAATGTCCATCATGGATGGACATACAGACTGCGTTTATTGTTTAGGGGCAATCCATCTACAGGAAACATGCTCTATATGTCATTCTTTCAGCTCTAACTTCTTACAAAAGCTTAAGAATAAGTTGATTTTGAGAGGCTTAATTAAATCCTCCTTTGAGGAAGCCTTGGACAAAGCTCAAAGTTCACCCAAACCTCATGCAAAGAGGTTGCCTCCTTCTTCTTCTTCTTGTACATCATCGGAGCTGTTGACAAAACAGCCAAGGATGTCTCCGACAACCTCTAAAAAATTTAACCAAGACAGACCTACCGTTTTAGTTCCATCTGTGTCAGAACTGACAGTCTATACAATCTGGAGCTGCTCACCTGTTTTGTTGCCAGTCTCCCTGACTCTTAAGTCTCCTCTGCTCCAGTCAGTGGCATCGGCTCCATCTTCTAGATCCTCCAGGAGGTTATCAGAATTCAGTGTGGATCGCATGGTGGAGAGATTACTGCAGACACTGGCGCTTGCTAAATTGTTGTCGACACCGACTCAGGTGAGCTTGGAGCCGACTGTGCCCTTCCCTGTAAGTTCCATTCCTCCTCTGACTCTAGTTCAAGTTTCGGAGCTGGAAAGCTGGCGCTTGCTAAATTGTTGTCGGCACCGACTCAGGTGAGCTTGGAGCTGACTGTGCCCTTCCCTGTAAGTTCCATTCCTCCTCTGACTCTAGTTCGAGTTTCGGAGCTGGAAAGCTTTGCACCAACAGTAATGAAACTGATGGAACCGAGATCTTCTGAAGATTCTTCAGTTCCGATCGCTCTGACTACCTCAGAGCCCTCTGAGGTATCTAGGAGCCGACACTCACCAGTCAGATCCGGGGGGCGGCAGTTGTACCAAGACTCTTTCAGCTCTGACTCTACCTCTTGGAGCCTCAGCTCAAGTGAGCTTAGCTCCTACCTCAGGTTTGGAGTCAACCCCCATGGTACCGGGGGGATCATCAGATTCTTTGGAACCTGGGATTGTCATGGGCCATGGGAAGGAGGCCTTTGCAGCCATGAGGAGAGCTCTGTCCCCACGGACATCATCTGTACTGTTGGAACCAAGCATTCCATCCCAGAAAGCACCAGTATCTGTCCATGCACAGGCAATTACCCAACAGCGCAGAGACCCTGAGCCTCAGAAAGCCCCATTGCGTGATATCCTTTCTTCCGAAACCTCTCTGGAATGCCCCACCGAAGAGGTTCCCTGGAAGAAATCATGCAAGAGGAAGCATATAGACTCTCTGGAAGAGTCTATTACATTGGACATGGACCTCAAGGTGTCAGAAGTGTTCCCACTGTCACTCTTTGAAGATATATCTTTTGTGGACATCTTGGAAATCCTTAGACAGCGAGGCAGCTGGAAGCCCATTACCTCTTCTGATGAGGAGTCTGTGTATCTGAAGGCTTTTGGGTTTCAACCTTCAGCCACCTGGGTGTCTCCACCTTTCGATGAACTGATAGAATTAGTGTCTCAAAAGATGTGGGATTCTCCAGATACAGTGGAGCTTGTTCCTTGGAGGCTGAATAAATTTATCGCTGTGCCTGATGACAAAACCTGTTTAACTAAAAGAGTACCTGTAGATGCTACAGTGGTGGCGGTGGCCACGAAGAAGGAATTAGTTGAAGCTTCTACATCTGTACAGCCATGAATAAGGAGTCAAGGACCATGGACAGATAAGGAAAGCACATTTTTTCCTCACCGGCCTTCACCCTTAGGTCCCTGAACTACCTCACGCATTTTATGAGACTTCAGGGAGATCTCCTGAAAGAACTAGGAGATACTCTACAGGGTACAGTAGCTGTGGGGGTAGCAGACAAAGTATCATCTCAGCTTGCCACCCTAAATTCAGTGGTCAAATCTTCCATGAGGCTTGTATCTTATGCAGTTGATGGAGCGAGCAGGTCAACAGGTTAAGGAATTGCCCTTAGGAGACATTCCTGGATGTGCTTGCTCAATTTCGCAGAGCCCTACAAGTCATCCTTTGTCAACATCCCATTTGATGGCTCATCCTTGTTTGGGCCTAAAGTAAAGGAAACACATACCTGATGTGAACAAGAAAGAAAGACTCTTGCTGCCATAGGAGTCCGTTTTTCCACACCTTCTAGACCTTATCCCAAGGGCCAAAGGGCAGGGAAAATGTAGTTCCAAAAATCCCAGAGGGGCTTTCAGGACTTGCAGGGCGTACCTTCCTCCAGGGGCAAAGGAGAAGGTAATAATGGAATTCGCCACCCACGCAAGAGAGGGGTTCTGCAGAACCAGGGTGATTGTAATTCTTACTTCGGTAAATCCTTACAGTAGTCCTGAAAGGAGGCCCATCTGTCCATCTCTGGAGGCCGTCAGGGGGTCATCTGTCTTTGTATCCACAAGCCTGGCTAAGCCTAACAACAGACAAATGGGTACAAAAGATTATATCCAGAGGATACTCAATCCCCTTTTGAATGCCACCTTTACAAACTCAAAATATCCCGAACGTTCCACCCAGTCACAGGAAACAAACAACTATAGAAATTCAAAAGTTGCTAGAAAAAAGAGCCATCTAATCAGTCCCTGCAGATCAGATAGGATCCGGAACTTACACAAGATTCTTTTTAGTGCCAAAGAAAACAGGGGACTAGAGACCCATATTGGATCTCAGCAGACTAAAGAATTCAGTAAAGAAGACAAAGTCCTGGATGGTCACATTGCAGTCAGTACTTCCCTTCTTAGGGAAAGACAACTGGATTTGCTCAATAGACCTCCAGGATGTGTACTACCACATCAAAATGGACAGGCCATCCAGGAGGTACCTGCACTTTTGGCTAGGAGCCAGTCATTACCAATTCCGAGCTCTGCCCTTTGGTCTCACTACAGCCCCCAGAGTGTTTACTAAATGCATGGCAGTGGTCAAAGCTCACCTAAGGCATCAGGGATTCTGGGTGTTTCCATATCTAGATGACTGGCTCCTAACCGTCACCACCAAGCACCTACTTATTCAAGCAAGGGAAAATACCTTGGAACTATGTGCCCAACTTGACATTTCAGTGAATTACGAAAAATCTGCCTTATTGCCATCACAACATATAAACTTTATAGACACAGAAATAAACACAACAAGCATGATGGTCGGGTTGCCTCCAGAAAGAGTCCAAACTCTTTGTCTCCAGATCCGAAACCTCCTTTTCAAGTCCAAAGTACAAGCCAGAACAGTCCTAAAAGTACTGGGCACTATGTCAGCAGCAATAATGGTGATTCCCCTAGCGAGATTACACATGAGAATCCTCTAATTGTTGCTGTTCACTCAGTGGTCCATGAAACAGCTACCCATGCCCCATTTGATAACTCTGATGGAAAACTGCAAGAAAGATCTTCATTAGTGGTTTCATTTAGATCAAGTAACCATGGGCCGACCCATTGTTCCCCCTGTTCCATTAGCTACAGTGACCTTGGACACTTCCCAGATAGGGTGGATGGGGCATTATCAGGGAAGAACAGCCCAAGGCACTTAGCAGGACCACAAGGCTCATTTATACATCAATGTACTAGAAATGAGAGCAGTGCTCATGGCATTGCAAGCATTCCAGGACTCTCTCCCAATTGATACAAATGCAATACAAACAGACAATATGTCAGTAGTGTGGTACATAAACAAACAATGAGGAGCCAGATCTTACCCACTCTGTCGAGAGGCCCTGAGAGTATGGCAGTGGGTGACATCCTCCTAGTGTTTTGTGATAGCAATGCACATCCCGGGGAAATCCAACATGATAGCGGACAAACTAAGCGGAGCCATTCTGATGCCACACGAGTGGTCCCTGAAGAAAGAAGTAGCGGAAAGGATATACTGCAGATGGGGCCAGCCTTGCTTCGACCTGTTCGCCACAGCCAGAAATGCAAAATGCAGCAGCTACTTTGCCCTGATCCCCCCTCCAGGGGAGTCCCTGAGGGATGCACTTGTACGTGATTGGCCCCCAGGACTCCTTTATGCATTTCCACCCTTTCCTCTAATACCCAAAGTTCTTCAAAAAGCCAGCAGTTGGGGAAGGACCTTAATTCTAATCGCCCCATTCTGGCCTTGTCAAGTATGGTTCCCCTTCCTGAAGCCTCATCTCCTGGAAGAACCATGGATTCTGGACTCAGTGCCAGACCTTCTGACACACCCGTCAGGGAACTTCCATCCATCTCTTCACTCTCTAACATTGACAGCATGGCTGCTCCAATTCCAAGTATAGCCAGGCTATACAACTTACTCCAGAGGTTCGCCACATAATAATTTCTTCTCATAAGATTCTACAAGGAAACTATACCAAAGCAAATGGAAAATATTCTCAATCTGGGCTTCACAGCACCTCAGTGACCCCTATTCAGCACCCCTAGCTTTCATTTTAGAATTCCTAGCTAAGCTTTTTAACGAGGGAGCTTCTGCAGCAGTTATACAGGACCAGCTGGCAGCAATATCCAACTTTCATACTGGGAACGAAGGTATAAACATCATGTTTTATAAGCTCTCAAAAGCTTTCCTGAGAGGAACTAATTTGCTAAGACCACCAATTCAACCATCTTTGCCACTGTGGAATCTCAATTTTGTTCTTTCTCACATAATCCTACCACCCTTTAAACCAGCATCATCTTGCAACTTGAATTTTTTATCTTGAAAAACACTTTTTCTAGTAGTAATCACATCAGCAAGAAGAGTGTCAGAGTTACAAGCTTTAACAATCAAACCTCCCTACATGTTTTTTCATAATGATAGAGTATCACTATGTACAAACCCTACCTTTTTACCCAAGGTATGCTTGGAGCTTAATCTAAATCAGTCAGTAGACCTACCAGTATTCTTCTCCAAGTATGGCAATATGGCAGAATACATGCTTCACCAACTTGATGTTCACAGGCAGTTACGCTTCTATTTGCATAGAACAAAAACACATAGGAAATTGGACCAACTTTTTGTTTCTTTTTCTGAAAACAAAAAAAAGGTTTGGCAGTAACAAAGACAACTTTTTCCAGATGGTTGTCAGATTGTACTTCATTTATTTATCAGTCAGCAGACAAACAGTTGCCAAATAAAGCAAGGGTGCATTCCACCAGATCCATCTCATCTTCTCAGGCCTTTAAAGCAAGATTGCCAATACATATCATTTGTGCAGCAGCAACATGGGCAAGAGCTCACACCTTTATCACTAATTACAAAGTAGACTTGGCCTCCAGGGACAGAGCCTCCTTTGGGTCCACTTTACTGAAGAATATCCTCCCATTATATCCACCCAGGAAAGATGGTGCTAGGGACGCTGTCCCATCAGTATAGAATGAAGATGAAACAGGACAACTTCACATAAAGAAGTTATGTACTCACCATAATGTTCCATGTGAGTTGTCCATCTCATCTTTATTCTTATGTCCCACCTTCCAACCCCCATCCTTTTAGCTCCTGGAGGATCAAGGAAGTCTTAGAGTTCAGTGATATACTTTGCTCCTTGTTCAGGTTTGTAGATTTGATATATATGTATATCCTTATACAGTTATAGAGTAGAATATAAATTCACCAGCGAATAAGATCTCAGGAAAGCACTGCAACATCATGGGATAGGGATGGAGCCACAAGCTAGTTTCAGATTGAGCTTTAATAAGTGGCCAAGTTGGAACCAAGGATCCAAACCCATCAGTATAGAATGAAGATGAGATGAACAACTCACTTGGAACGTTATAGAGAGTACATAACTTCTTTTTTTACTTCTGTATGAGTATGCAATATTGAAATATAATTTTTTCCTTTCACATCCTTGTCATTAATATAGGTTTCTCCGAAGGAAAGTTTGGATGCCCTCCAGGTGAAACTTTTAAAAATTCATTGGTGCACATTTGGGATTATCAGCAGTTATATCCACTGGTAGAGAATACACATAACATGTCCATGAGATGGTTTGAAACTAAATTAATCTTTAATACAACTGTATTATATATAGATGAAGTGGGCTATTGCAAGATAATAAACCTCGGAGAAAAATTACATTACTAGAGTTTTTTGGAGTGGTGTGGAGATGTTAATT
The DNA here is from genome assembly GCF_019279795.1 of Protopterus annectens. Lineage (NCBI taxonomy): Eukaryota > Metazoa > Chordata > Ceratodontiformes > Protopteridae > Protopterus > Protopterus annectens. The sequence continues at coordinate 1,359,303,499 of NC_056725.1, forward strand.
TCTTGTTTTATTAATAGTCCAGCATAACATTGTTAAAATGATAGCTATAAAAAGTATTATCTGACCCCATGATGCAGGGAGAGCCCTGACTGCAACCCAGATAACCCAGGATTGATTAGTGTCCCAGGTGTTGGAGGGGATGGCCAGCAATGGTGGGAATAAGCAGCACTTATCATTATAAGCTCACTGATCCTGGGGGAAGGTAAGAGAAGACTGGGTAGTTTGCTACACTGATGACTCCCACATGAGGCCTAGAAATACAGCTGCAGCACTGAGGGTCATGGATGTCAGTGCCCCACCAAGCAGTGGTCAACAGCATTATGGAGTGTGAATGTCAGTCTGATGCGTGGTTGGGATGGCTCTCTGGATGATGGTCTTTTATGACTGCCTGTTACTCACAGGGCAGTGAATGAGCCAGCTTGCAGTAAGGCTGATGGTTGGCAAGTAATGTGGATAAAAGTAAAAAAAAAGGTATTTGGGTCTGCAAAATATTATATTTAGCATAACTTTAAATTGTATGCATTGTGGATCAGTTTAATAATGCATATGATGTTTTCAGTTCTGATTCATTCTTTAACAGTTGGGTTCAGATCTGACCCTCGGATCTGACTCGGCTGTTATTTTAGCTCGTGGCCACTAAAAAGCTCTCATATTCCACTCTTACCCATAATGCACCAACCCCTAACATAAATCCAGATCTCGTTTGCTGCTTTCGTGTTTGGACCTGGTCACTTTGAGCTTTCGAGCGTTTCATTAGAGTGGGGAAATAAGTTTGTTTATTTCATTTTTCCCTATAAAATCTTACTATTTCTTATCACAAAATCCTCCCTTTTTATATTTTTTTAGTGTAATGTTATTACCATTGTTGGTAAGCTCCTTTCTCCTTTCTCTCTTATACTTATAGTGTAATTCTGGTTACCATTGCAGGTATTTTTTTCTCTATTTCTACCTTTGCTAGTAATTAGTTAAAAAAAGAAAAACTTCTTTCTACTATTTTTATTTTATTATTTCAAAATGATGCAGGCACAAGTTGCCTGTTTTTGATGTGCATGCTGCATCTACTGTTCAGACCCAGACAATTTACAGGTAGACTTTTCCATCTGTAAGGCCTTCAACCCGTGAGCAATCAAGGATAGGAAAAATAAATTAATCCTGAAAGGATTGTTGCCTTCATCCTTTCCGGAGGCTATTTCTGGGGCTCAGTCTCCCAAACCTAAGTTAAAGGAGCCTTTTACTAAGTCTTCAAGGCCTTTTGAATCCTCGACTTCCTTGTCAGATCCTATCATGGAACCACTATAGAAAAAGCACAAGTCAAATCCAAAGACTACTCCAGCTCAGCCGGTATTGGAGTCAAAAATGGCTTCCTCGGATCCTAGCTCTTCAAATACAAAGCCTTTGCCCAGGACCAGGTATTTTTCTTTTTTGGACTGGGTATCCTCTACAGTATCTTCCTTATATCTTGAATACCACCGGCACTCTAGGTCCCCACCGCTAACTTCTTCTCGTTCTTCCAGAAGTTTGACCGTAGCTGATGTGGACAGAATGATGAGGAAATTTCTCTTGGTGCAGATTCAGATGGGAGTTCTCCCAGCTCCTATAATTTCAGAGCTCTTGGATCCTGGTATCCCAGGACCATCTGGATTGGATCCGAATATGTTAGTATCTTCAGCTCTACTACTCCCTCTCAGTGCACCACCTCTGACGGTTTCAGAGCCAGATGACTCTCAGAGCCAAAGTGTCCCTGTCAGAGCTAATGCATTAGAGTTGACTCCAAAGTTTTCTAAGCCATCTCTTCCCCTCAGAGCCACGGAATTGGACAACTCTACTGTGACCTCCAACTTGGGTGGACTACCTTCGGGGCAAAGGGTGCCAATGGAGTGGAAGCGTGGTTTCTTAGCTCCATTGGCTTCCGAATCCCTGGAGTGTTCTGCCTTTGAGGGGGTGGAGAGAGTATTCTCTGCTCCGTGGGACAAACAGTTCCTACCCCCTCAGATCTTCCCTCTGGCTCTCATGTGTCTCTGCACCTTGAGCCCCATCGTTCTATGCCACAGGGTCAGCCATCCCAAAGTCTCCAGGTTAAGTAGCAGGGTATTGCTCTGTTCTCACACTCCACCAAAGAAGTCCCTAGGATGAGGAAGTGCAAAAAGAGGCTTATTGACTTGATCTCTAGGCAGGCATAGAAGGAGCCATACAGAGTTGAGCCAATCCCCAAAAGACCTAATTGGATTCTGGTACCACCTGTAGAAAGGGAGTTTTGGAGCAAGAGATTGCCCGTAGATGCTATGGTTGTGCTGGTGGTCAACAAGAAGGAACTTGCAGAGCAGAGTTCCTCTGCCCATCCCCCTAACAGGGAGTTTAGGGCTTTGGACAGATTTGCAAAACATGTGTGTACTTCAACAACCTTTGCCCTCAGATTGCTGAACTACTTGGCACACTTTACAAGACTACAAAGGGACTTGATAAAGGAACTGTCAAAATCCCTTTCTGGGATCACTACTGCTGAGACTCAGACTTTGGTGACCTCACAGTTGGCAACCATACAGTCCATTTCTAATTCATCCATCAGGCTTATCTCTCATGCAGCTGAAGGTACCTCAAGGGTGGCAGGTTCAGGCCTTTCCATTACGAGGCATACCTGCATGCACTTATATGATGTTGCAGAGCCCTTCAAGTCCTTGTTTGCACCTTTTGACTGCAGTCCATTGTTTGGTGCTAAGGTAAAGGACACACTCTCCAGATTTAAGTAAGATGGAAAGACCCTGTCCACAGTGGAAGTATGTTTTTTGACCCGTCAAAACACCTTCTCTAGGAAGCAATGAGGTGATCAATAGACATAGTTTAGAAAGTCCCAGGGTCCTTTTCAAGATCCACATGGAGATAGTTCTCCCAGGGGAAGAGGGGAGAACTCAAATGGAAGATGCCACCTACGTGGCAGAGGATGCCTGCAGAACCAAGGGTATAGAGATTCGTTCTCTGAAAGACCCTACCAACCCTCCTGAAAGGAGGCCCAATTGTCCCCCTTTGGAGAAAATTGGGGGTCATTATCCCTGCATCAGAGAGCCTGGCTAGACATCACAAAAGATACATGGGTGCAGAGGATTATTTCCAGAGATTATATAATTCCCTTTTCCCTTCCACCTCTATCTGTATGCAAATGTCCTAGTGTTCCACTGACTCAGGGGAAAGCAGCAGCACTAGAAATACAAAAGGTGCTAGAAAAAAGAGTCACCCAAGAGGTCCCACTAGACCAGATAGAATCTAGAACTTACTCAAGATTCTTTTTAGTGCCAAAGAAAACAGGGAAGTGGAGACCAATTTTGAATCTTAGCAACTTGAAGAAATCAATTTAGCATGCAAAGTTTTGGATGGACATGATTCAGTCCCTTCTGCCCTTTTTGTGCAAGGATGAATGGATGTGCTCGATAGACCTTCAGGAAGCATACTATCACATAAAAATGAACAAACAGTCCAGAGGGTATCTACACCTCTGGCTGGGAGCTAGCCATTACCCCCCCAGGGTTTTCACAAAATGCATGGCAGTGGTAGCAGCTCACTTTAGGCTGCAGGGATTTCGACTGTTTCTGTACATGGATGACTGTCTCATTACCACCCCAACCAGACACTTGCTAAACACAGCATGAGATTAGGGACTGCAAACTTGCTCCCATCTTGGGATAGCCATAAATTACAAATCTCAGAACATTTCAAACATTGAAATTCATAGGAGCAAATTATGACACAGTCTCAGTGATAGCTTCCTCCCTCTCTCAAGAGTACAGACTATCAGATTACAGGTCAGAAAAATAATTCACAGTACCCAATATCAGCCTGATTGATTCAACATGCCTTGGGATCAGTGTCAGCAACTATAGTCCTAATTCCTCTAGCAAGATTTTACATGAGAATTCTTCAGTGGATGTTAGCAGCACAATGGTCTATTCTTTACCAACACGTCAGCTCAAATAAGAATCACTCAGGCATGCAAGAGATACCTTTGGTGGTGGATATGATCATATCAGATTCTACAAGGCCGTCTTTTCATTCTCCCTCATCCCAAGGTCATAATGACCATGGACGCATCCTGTATTGGGGGTGAGGGGCACTTCCAGGAGAAAACAGTCCAAGGCACTTGTTCCCATGAAGAGGCCAACACACATATCAATGTCCTGAAAATGAAAGCAGTGCTCTTTGCATTGCCAGCCTTCCAAGGCTCTTTCCTTTTTGGGACAACTGCGATTCAGGCAGACAGTACAAACAAGGAGGAACCAGCTCTTACCCCTTGTGTGGAGAAGCTGTCAGAAAGTAGCAATGGGCGATGTCATCCAACTGTTTTCCGATAGCAGTGCACATTCCAGGGAAGCCTGATAACAGACAAATTGAGTAGGTCCATTCTACTACCTCATGAGTGGTCTGTCAAAATGAAGGTGGCAGAAATGATTTTTCACCAGTGGGGCCAGTCTTGCTGCAATCTCTTTGCATCTCCCCTGAACAACAATTGCAGTAGCTTCTTTGTCTTAATCCCTCCACCGGGGGAATCACTGAAAGATGCTCAACTACACAAATGGCCCACCTGGCCTCCTCAATACATATCCCTCAACTCCCTTGATCCCCAAATTTCTTGACAGAGTTTGCTCCCCTTTTTTGACCTCATCTAATTTACCCATGTTGGATTCTGGATCTGATTCCAGACCTTCTGTCTCACCTAACAGGCATGATTTACCCCTTATATCTCATACCTAAAGATGACAGCATGGTTTCTCCACTTCCTTTAATAGCCAGACAACCTGTGCTTTTGTCCCCTGTCTGTCATATACTTTATCTTCCCATAAAGCTTCTAGAGGAAAACTTTACAGAAGTAAATGGAAACTATTTGATTTTTGGGTGCTTCAGAGACATATTGGCTCCTTTTGAGTCCCTGTGCAAAGTGCCCTTGAATATTTGACATACATTTTCAGTGAAGGACCTAGCTGCTCTACTATTAGAGTTCAGTTATAAGCCAGCTCTAATTTTCACACTGGATTTGAGAACTCCACCCTGGCTTCATCTAAACTTTGTAAGGCCTTCTTAAGGGGTACCCTTGTTTTGAGATCCAACTCTTCCATGGGACTTATATTTGGTACTGCAGGCCTTGATTCATTCCCCATTTGAAGCAGCAGCAAAATGTGATCTTACGTTTTGGACCTGGAAGACCATCTTTCTGGTGGTTATCACCACTGCTAGAAGGATTTCAGAACTTCAAGCAATGTCTTCTAAACCTCCCTACATGATTTTCATAGGGATAGAGTAGCATTATGAAGCAGTCCTTCTTTCCGTCTTAAGATGGTGTCAGACTCTAACATCAGCCAGTCCATTTACCTGCCATTTTTCTTTCCTTAGTTTGCAAACAAAGCTGAATATATGTTGCAGTTATTGGATGTTCACAGACACTTACATGTTTACTTACATAGAAGAAAAGAAATTAAAAAGATAGATCATTTGTCTCCTTTGCAGATTCTAAGCTGGGGTAAATCAGTTTTCAAAGGTAACTTTAGTCAGATGGCTGACAGAGTGTATATTGTTTGTTTACATTAAGTTGGGTCTGTCCTTACCAAAACCTTTGAGAGCCCATTCAACTAGGGCCATGACTACTTCTTCACTGTTTCTATCTAGGGCTACCATGGATGACATATGTGCTGTTGCAACTTGGCCCAATCTTCATAACCTTATCACTCATTACAAACTGGATCTGGTCTCAAGGGGAAGAGCAGCCTCTGGATCAACTGAGCTCAGGAATATCTTTCCTTAGAGTTCACCCAGGATTTTAGGTGGCTGGGGACTCTGACCCAACTGTTGAGGAATAACTGAAAATTGACAATATCAGATAAAGAACTTATGTACTCACCATAAATTTCCATCTGTGTTGTCCATTTTCATTCTTCCTTAACTCCCTTCCCAGCAACCCCTAACCTTTTTTACAATTGATTTATGGAAGAACAAGAACTTATGACACCACTGTTCCTTATGTTGATCTCCATATAATGGCTTCTTCTATCAGGAAATTATGATACTATTTCTTACATTATGTCAACCAACAAACAAGATCTGAGGTATGATAGGGATTGGTGCATTATGGTGAGGGAGGAACTCAAGAGCTTTTTAGTGGCCAGGGACTAAAATAATGGCTGTGTCAGATCCAAGGGTCGGATCTGAATCCAGCTGTTAAGGAACAATTAAAATGGACAACACAGATGGAACGTTATGGTGAGTACATAACTTCTTTTTTATGGACCAGATTCCAAAGACTTTCTTTTGACATAATTAGCTTACTCTGACACAAGGCCTTTCACTAAGCTAGGGTTAAACTGGAGTAAGTCTTTTGGAATGGAGCCCTATATTTCAAAAGTTCATTGCTTATTTCATCTGCCAAAGCTGTTTTAGATGAGCTGATTGTCTGGTAAGTAGGCTTATACAACTTACTAGAGCATTATCAATTGCTAGGAGTTGAGAATATTCTGACTACTTAACTTTGTCAGAAGTAATGTTTAAATTAGGTATTATAGTTAGCATTTCTTTTGAGAATGATTGCTAATTTACACAAGTTATTTTAATTAGCTGGAATGCAAAAAAATTGCTATGTTGCATTATTAATGATAACTCACTGATTTTATGTATATTTTGTAGCTGACCGAAGGAGAAGTGATTCAGCCATTATATGGACCACATAACCCTAGTTATCCTGTTATCCACCGCCAGTACATTTATTTCTTTGCAAACAAAGAAAACAGAGAAAAATTCATGGCCCACCCAATTAAATATATCCAGCAGCCAAAACCTAAGCCTGCAGTGCCCATCAAGATTGCTATTATAGGACCCCCAAAATCAGGAAAAAGTTCAGGTAAGTAGTTGGAATGAAGAGAAACAAATCAATTATGGTAAGACTTGAAATGTTACAGTGATTCTAAATAGTCTGTTTCAAGCATTTACAACTTTTATAAACATGAGTTCTTTATTTTTCTAAACTCAATGCAAACATCAGTAAATTAAAAATTACTAAACAGAAAGGTGCATTTTAATTACCAGTGTAAAACTCTTGTAATATAAAGGCAGCCTTTTTGTAAGTAAGAAGGTAATTGTAGCAGCATGACAGTAAAAGTGTTATAGCTTTAAAATAATATACCTTATATTGTACAAATTGTCCTATTAAATATCACATTAAACTAATAAAAAATATCTTCCTTAAACTAAATATTTATTGTAGTGTATTGTTGCACACATACAAAGAATATGCTCATTTTAGGAGCTAAATTACTTTTTGACATTTATTTATCTTAGCAAGCCCCACAAAACCTTTACAAATACAGAAGAGTAAAATCATTATCCTTGGGGGGTTCATTAACACCCATACTAAGTGTAACTTGTTCTGAGTGAAGAGACAACACATGCATAACTCATACCTTCTTCCTCCAAATTTTTGTTTTCCTACTGATTTTATTGGAACCTTAAATACTGAGGGGGATTCATAAAGGTTACCACAAAGTATAGACTTCAGCTATCAGCTACACTTAGTGTAATCTTTCTGAGTGACTAGAAAGCACAAAAATGTGGTAGGGATGTTCTTGAATATACTTAAACAAGGATAAAGTTGAGTGTAATAAAATAGAGTTATGAATAATAATAAAAACACTCAACTACACACCAATAACTCCAGTTTATTAAAATATAAAGTAAAAATAAAAATGTAAGCACTTTCGCGACCACACACTGTCGCTTCATCAGAAAAAGAGAAGTAGAAATTCAACAATATATATAACCATACGTAGTTAATTAATCAATCAGTCCTTAACATCAGATGTTATGTGATCCTATCTCGCCTACATTCTGTACTGATGGGCTCGGAGCCGATCCCTTGGCTCCGACTCAGCACGCTATGCTATAGAGCGAGGCCTCTTATTGGCTGAGCTATTTCTTATCCCAGGATGCACCACCACTAATCCCCCAGATCTCGTTTGCCACTTACAAGCTAAGACGTGGTCTCAACTTGGCTGGGCTAAGTACTATTTATTTAGACTTTTCCTGTCAGGAATTTCCTAGTTTTCAACCCAAAAGCTGTTTTAACGGCTATTTTTGTGATACGTGTGTGTATTTGCTGTTTCTGTTGAGAAAGTTGTTATTTTTTGTGAAGGGAAGGTTTCCGTTTTAGTTAGAGGGGCCTTCCCCTTTTGCTATTCTAGCGTTTTTTGTGGCTAGTGTTTATTAGTGGGTCTTTCTGTGTTATTTTCTTGTGCACTTGTTATTGTGTAAAAAAAAAAAAAAAACTTTATATTTTGAACTTCTAGCTAGTTTCTTGTTATCTTAGATAACTGTGTTTCTCTAGACAAAAAAATGTCCAAAGAACATAAACCCTCCGGGTTTAAAAAATGCACGAGGTGTGGTTTTAATATGTCCATAACGGACGACCACTCGTCGTTTGCTTAGGCGCCAAGCACCTACAAGAATCATGTAGCGTGTGTCACGCCTTTTCATCAAGGGTCCTCCAGGAGAGGAAAAGCAAATTAATCCTTAAGGGGTTAATCAAGCCATCCTTCGAGGAAGCTTTATCTTCGTCACCCTCTCCTTCAAAAAAGAAGAAAGCGTCGGCTCCGACCAGTCAGTCGGAACCGACTGCCAAAAAACCTAGGCAGACTTCTCCATCGGCTCCACAGACTTCGGAGCCGAGGGCGAAACGGTCTGCCTCGATGCCTCCAGCCTCGACCCCTCTGGTTTCGGAGCCGAGGACTGGGGCATTGAGAGGCGGGTCACCTTCATCGGCTCCACTGATATTGGAGCCGATGAGGGTTACCGGCTCAGACTCTTCCCCTTCGGAGCCGAAGTCCTTATCGGCACCGAGGGAAATGGCCTTGAAATCTCTCTCGGAGCCGATAGTGGTAGAATCCATTCGGAGCCGGTCCCCTAGTCCTTTGGAGCCGATGGAGAAATCGGTTCGGACCCGATCGATATCGTCCAGGTCATCCAAGATGTCTGATTCGGACATCGACAGGTTGCTCCTTAGACTCTTCCAGTCTCCGGTGTTCCAAAAGCTAGTTTCGGCTCCAGCCCAGTCGGCTTCGGAGCCGATGGTCCACCTCCCTACTATGGTTCCTCCTCCAACAGCCTCGGCACCGTTGGAGCCAGTGCTGGTGGAACCGGTGGAGGTTTTAGGGTCGGGCCCGACCCTTACTCCAACTCTGACTCTTGGGTCGGAGTTCAGTACACGGACTTCTTCTGTCGGCCCCGGGGGGGATGCTTCGGGATTGATGTTTTTGGTCCCAAGTCTCCCTCTTGGTGCGTCGGCGGCGGGAGTGCCGTCTACTGTCGTGGCCACGGAGGTGGGACCCTCCCAGGATTCTGGTGGTCCCGCCTTCAGGGCTATGAGGAGTGCGTTAGCCAAATCATCTTTGGCTACCTCCACGGTCTCCCCAGCTCCTTCCCTGCATACCGAGACTGGGTCTTTGGCAGTCCCCCTGTCCTTAGACAGCGGAGCCCCAGGGCCTGAGGTTACCCCCACTGGGGTTTCCCCCCCTCCTGGAGGTCCTTCTGAAGCCTCTTCGGAAGAACCCCCCCAGGAAAAGATCGTGCAAGAGGAAGCACGTTGACTCCCCTGATGAGTCTCTTACATCAGACACTGATCTCGATGATGCAGAGGGGTCCCCTAAGTCGTCCTCGGATGATGTCTCTTTTGCAGACATCCTGGAAGCCCTTAAACAACGAGGTGGCTGGCAGTCCAATCCCCCTTCTGCTGATGAGTCGGTGTTCCTTAAGGCCTTCGGGGCTCAGCCCTCCGCCTCCTGGGTGTCTCCATCCTTCGACAAGCTCTTGGATTTGATCTGTCGAAGGGCGTGGGAACACCCAGACTCTGTGGAACCGGTGCCTGCTCGTCCGAATAAGTTCCTCTTGGCACCCCCTGAAAAAGAATTTCTAACCAAAGGTGTGGCTGTAGATGCTTTGGTGGTGGCATCTGCTACCCAGCAAGATGTAGCAGTGGCTTTGACGTCCGTCCATCCTCCTAATAAGGAGTCTAGGAGCATGGATCGGTACGGAAAGCGCACCCTAAGTTCAGCGGCCTTTACATTAAGGTCCTTGAACTACCTTACGCACTTTACTAGATTTCAGAGGGATCTGATTAAAGAGCTTTCCGATACCCTCTTGGGTAACCTGCCTGAAGAGCTGGCCCAGACAGTTGGCTCTCAGCTGGCTACATTGTCGTCCATTTCAAACTCGTCCATGAGGCTCATTTCTTATGCGGCCGAAGGGGCAAGTAGAGCGGCGGGTACAGGCATTGCTCTACGGAGACAAGCCTGGCTCCGCCTGTGTCATTTCGCGGAGGCCTTTAAGTCTTCCTTTGCCGATGCCCCCTTTGATGGGTCCTCCCTGTTTAGACCCAAGGTAAAGGACACACTGACCCACTGCGAACAGGAGGGTAAGACTCTGACTGCCGTAGGGGCACGATTTTCCACTCCCTTTCGGCCTTATCCCAAGGCTAAAAGAGGAGGGAAAATGTGGTTCCGTAGATCTCAGAAGCCGTACCCCTCTCAGCAGGATGATCCCCCTTCCAGAGGCAGGGGAGGGGGAAATTCTTCCGGAAGACGCCGTCCCAGAGGCGGCAGAGGCCCTCGCAACTCTGGAGACCGCGAGTCCTTTCGTGGCTCTTCAGCCTTTCACAGTCCCTGAGGGATTGCCCGACTGTGCAGCTCCAGAGCCAATCGGGGGTCATTTTTCGAAGCACCTGAAAGCCTGGGAAGGTATCACTCAGGACCGATGGGTGCTTCGAATTATCGCCGGAGGTTACACCATCCCTTTCTCTCACTCCCCACCTCAGTCCAAAAAAATCCCGGACCCGCCACCCAGTCAACGGGATACTGCAGCCTCAGAAGTTTCAAAGCTGCTGCAAAAAGGAGTCATCCAACCGGTCCCCGCAGACCAGATCGGATTAGGGACTTACTCAAGATTCTTTTTGGTGCCAAAAAAGACCGGGGACTTGAGGCCCATTTTGGACCTCAGCATTCTAAACCGTTCAGTCAGAAAGTCCAAGTTCCAAATGGTCACCCTACAAACCATTCTCCCATTGCTGGAGAAAGGTGTTTGGATGTGCTCCATAGATCTCAAGGACGCTTATTACCATATCATGGTACATCAAGCGTCCAGGAGACATCTGCGCTTCAGCCTAGGAGGCAGTCATTTTCAGTTCCGCGCGCTGCCCTTTGGTCTCACCACAGCCCCCAGGGTGTTCACCAAGTGCTTGGCAGTCGTGACTGCTCACCTGAGAAGTCTAGGATTCCAGGTGTTTCCGTATCTAGACGACTGGCTCCTAACTGCCACCTCCAAGCATCTAGCCTACAAGCCACTATATCACTGGGCAACTCCCTTGGAATCAGCTTCAATTGGCCAAAGTCTGTGTTGCTGCCATCTCAACGAATAAGATTCATAGGGGTAGAGATAGACTCAAACCAAATGCGGGTCTATCTACCTATAGACAGAATTCAAACCATACAGACTCAAGTTCGAGCCTTACTTCCCAGGTCCAAAGCCCCAGCCAGAATGGTCCTGCAGCTATTGGGATCCATGTCCACCACAGTTCTTCTAGTCCCCTTGGCAAGGTTGCACATGAGAATTCTCCAGTGGCTTCTTTCAGCTCAGTGGTCCTTTCAGGAACTCCCTCTCAGTCACCTCATATGGATCATGGAAACATGCAAACGGGACCTTCGCTGGTGGCTAGTGCCCTCCAATTTGGATCAGGGATGACCCTTTGTTCCACCTACTCCTGCGGCCACTTTGACCATGGACGCCTCCCAGATGGGGTGGGGGGGCATTCCCTGGGCAGGTCAGTCCAAGGCAAATGGCACCCAGAAGAGACCCTACTTCACATCAACATCCTAGAAATGAGGGCAGTGCTTCTGTCCCTCCAAGCCCTTCACGATTACCTCCCTCAGGGCGTAATTGCCGTTCACTCAGACAACATGTCAGTTGTCTGGTACCTGAACAAACAGGGAGGGACCAGATCCTATCCTCTTTGCAGAGAGGCCATGAGAGTCTGGGAATGGGCAGTCTCGACCGAATGCTTTCTAGTGGCTACTCATATCCCGGGCAAGTCCAGTGTGATAGCCGACAGACTGAGCAGAACCATCCTCTCTCCTCACGAATGGTCTCTGAACATGACAGTTGCAAGTCAGATTTTCAGCAGATGGGGAGTTCTGTGTTGCGACCTCTTCGTGACTCCACTAAATGCGAAGTGCAAAAAATTCTTCTCCCTAACCCTGGCTCTGGGGAAGAGCCCCATGGACGCACTAGCCCGTCCTTGGCCCACCGGCTTGCTTTATGCCTTCCCCCCAGTTCCTCTCCTTCCCAGGGTGATCCAAAAGGCATCTCTCTTGGGGAGCAAAATGATCTCAGTTGCTCCTTACTGGCCTCGTCAAGTATGGTTTCCCTATCTTCGGAAATATGCTCTGGAAGGTCCATGGTTCCTGGATCAGATCCCAGACCTTTTGGTTCATCAGTCGGGACTGTTCCACCAGTCCCTGCACACCTTAAAATTGACGGCTTGGCTCCTCCTCTTCCGACTATAGTCAGGAGTCATACATTGGATCCAGAGGTTGTACACATATTATCTTCGGCCCATAAGTCTGCTACTAAAAAACTGTATTCTAGCAAATGGAAAAGATTTGCTATTTGGGCTCAACTCCGGGGCCTGGATCCCATCTCTATTCCCGTGGCAGAAGTACTAAAATTTTTTACATCTCTTTTCAATCAAGGCTCTTCAGTCTCTACCATCAAGGTCCAATTGGCAGCGATTTCTAATTTTCACGAATCTATAAACCCTCCTTTAATGAGCAACAGATTGTGTAAGACCTTCTTGAAAGGTGCTGCTCTGTTAAGACCTCCGATTTCTCATCCTGCACCTCCATGGGATCTCGATGTGGTGTTACGCGCCTTAACTTCCTCCCCCTTTGAACCGGCAGCTACATGTGATCTAAAATTTCTATCATGGAAGACTGCTTTTCTGGTGGCGATTACTTCTGCCAGAAGAGTTTCAGAGCTTCAAGCTTTGTCAGTAAAACCCCCGTACTTGGTTTTTCACAAAGACAGAGTATCTCTCAGGCCAAATCCTTCCTTTGTCCCTAAAGTTTGTTCCAATTTCTGCTTACAACAATCATTAGAACTTCCAGTCTTTTTTCCAAAATATTCTAACAAAGCGGAATTCATATTCCACACACTAGATGTCTACAGGCAATTGCGTTTTTATTTAGACAGGACCAAACAAACAAGGAAAACAGATCAGTTGTTTGTATCCTTTGCAGACAATAAATTGGGCAAAGCTGTCACAAAGGTCACTATTGCCAAATGGATTAGGGACTGTATTACTCAAGCTTATTCTTATTCTAACAAAGAGCTTACCACCTCTGTCAAAGCTCATTCTACAAGGGCTATGGCTACTTCGATAGCATTTCATTCTAAGCTCGCCATTAGTGACATTTGTGCTGCGGCTACATGGTCTTCCCTGCACACTTTCATTTCCCACTACAAATTAGATGTGGCATCTAGAGGACGAGCTTCATTTGGTTCCACAGTGCTCAGGAGTGTTTTCCAATGAGCCACCCGGGATTTAGGTGCTAGGGACGCTGTCCCATCAGTACAGAATGTAGGCGAGATAGGATCACATAACATCTTTTAGTTATGTACTCACCATAACTTTAGATGTTTGGGATCCATCTCGCCTACATTCCTAATAACCCACCCTCCTTCCCCCTTCCTTGGAGATCTGAGGATATCAGAAGGTCCGAATCCTGTTGTTTCATCTTGAAACATCTAACAATGTTATATAAACAAGTTGTGCATGTGTGCATGAATGCGGACAAACAAGATCTGGGGGATTAGTGGTGGTGCATCCTGGGATAAGAAATAGCTCAGCCAATAAGAGGCCTCGCTCTATAGCATAGCGTGCCGAGTCGGAGCCGAGGGATCGGCTCCGAGCCCATCAGTACAGAATGTAGGCGAGATGGATCCCAAACATCTAAAGTTATGGTGAGTACATAACTAAAAGTTAAGACATACTGAATCATTTAAAATATATAAAAGTATTATTCACAATATTTAAAATCTAAAAGATCTAAAAGGCCTATACATATATAAAATGCTTAGATTATATGCAAACATTAAGCAATTTAAGTACAAATCAATGTAATTGATTAAATTAAATATTGTGAATAATGCTTTTAGTTTTAGATATTTTATATATAGATATATAGATATTTCTGAATTTCTGATAAATATTGACAGAATGATGATTTGTTAATTATAGGAACAGATGAATAAGGTTTTTTTTTTTTTTATTTTGGGAGTGAATACTAGCACACTGGAAAAATACCTGTGTTTCATTCAGAGCGCCTGACAGTGTAGGATTACACTTCTCCCTGAGTCGCCAAAGAAGGAAGACAAGACAATGAAGAGTTTTAAAATGTGAAAAATAAAGAAAAATACAGGTTTATTTATTACAGGAAGGTGCATATCTAGGCATATTCCATGAAAATAGTGTAATAAATCCTTTTTTAAGACAATTTTTATCCGTTAAACTGGTCAAGTGAGCTAGCAGAGAAGACACTGTCCTAAAAGCACTATAATCATGTTATATTGCTAACTATTCAGTTAAGATCATCTAGTGTAACAAGTTTATTGTATCTCACTTGCTGTCCCACAAGTTGCATCTGACTCCTTGAGTAATCCCTGCATATAACCACCACTATCAGTGGAGTTTTTTAGCCATTGGGAGGGGGAAATGGAAATTGGTTTCTAGGTCTTTCTTTAGAATCACACACACACACGCTCACACCTACAGGCAGTTTAGAGTCCCCCAGTTCACCTAAGTGCATGTCTCTGAAATGTGTGAGGAAACAGGAGCACCTAGAGAAAAGCCACACAAATACAGGGAGGACATGGAGACTCCACACAGAAGGCAACTCAGCTGAGAATCAAATCAGAGAACCCCTTGCTGTGAATAGGCAATACTACTTGTTCCACCAATTTGCCACCCTTAATATAAAACAGGAATCAATCTCAAACAGAGAGTAATATGTGTATTACACCTTTAATTCTAAACATGGCTAATCTTCTCCTCTTCGGAGGAATCAACATTTTGAACAATGGTGTCCAATTTTAAAATTCTGGATAAATTCCTGGTTGCAGGTGTTGAACACTGGTGGACTAGACATGCTAATCTTGAAGACTGGCACTGCCAATCTGAGTTTTAGGA
This sequence comes from Protopterus annectens, assembly GCF_019279795.1. NCBI lineage: Eukaryota > Metazoa > Chordata > Ceratodontiformes > Protopteridae > Protopterus > Protopterus annectens. Next base: position 1,359,318,758 of record NC_056725.1, read on the forward strand.
GCACTTTGAAAGACCTGATAACTAATAAATGCATGGCACTTATCTAACCACTGATGGACAGGGCATTTGCATTTATTTAAAAAAAATAGCTGTGTGTTGGAACAAAAGGCTATTTCTTAACATTAAGTTTCATGACCAGCATGGGACATTGGAGGTACATTTTCTGTTTTGTTTTGTGGAACAGATCACAGAATACTCAAACTGTTATGATATTGTCACTTCACTGGTCAACTTAGCAGGTTTCTTCTAGCCAAAGTGGCTGGCTGAGATAAGCAGACTCTGAACAAAATCAGGTGAACCTCTTAGGATATGAGTGAATGTTTTGTTTAACCAGATTCCAAAGAGTTTGTGTAACACTACATTTTTGTTTCTGTGATGGGCACATACTTCAACAGCAGCTGTTGGCAGCTCCCCTTTAATAAGTTTTTCCATCAATCAGATAGCAAGTGCAGTAATAGGAGCATTGACACGTTATGCACATGATGATAAAGTAATCCAAAGAATCAGTGTATGAAGGAAAACAATGATGGTTTACTTTTGTCATTTGGGAGTTACTGTGTGTGTGTGTGTGTGTGTGTGTGTGTGTGGCAGCACGTCAGTGGTAGGTGAACTTGCATTCATACTCATTAAACTATAGTCTTCACCCTAAAGCCTGTTTTAGAGGAAATATGGAATCATAGATGTTTGGTCTGAGTAAAACACAACAGAAGAGCTGTTTGCATTGTGCTGCATGGATCCCCTTCAGAAGCTCGAGGTTTCAAAACTTCGAACTTCAAAAGGCTGAGACCATAAAATCGAAGTTTTGAAACTTTGAACGTTTTGAATGGAGATCGCCATACAGCACAGAATGGGATATTTACCATTTTCCTCACTGTAGTACGATGTCGGAGTTGGTATAATTAATTAGCTAAGTGGTGTGGGGGTGCAAGGTGGCTTGCCCCCCTGCAAAAACGTATAATTTTTTTTTATTATTATTCTTTTATTAGGTTTTGGAGATTTAAAAACTTTGATCTTATGGTCTCGGCCATTTGAAGTTCAAAGTGTTGAAACCTTGAGATTCTGAAGGAGATCTGTTGCAATATAAACAGTGTGACAGAAAACTATTGATTCTCTTTGATGGCAGCAAGGTGTAGCCTGCAGGAGAATTAGAGCTGTATTGTGAGGACATGAAGGGGAAAAAGGTTGAGATGAAATTAACAACTGAAATTGTAGAAATAACATAAGACTGCTGGAATCAGGACACAGATTGGAAACAAATGATGCACCTTTGTTTTGCATCTAAGTTAACTTATTGGCTGAGAGCACTCATAAACAGTCCAAGCAGAGAGAATTTATACAGTGTTATCGGAAGGCAACATGCATCATCTTCTCAAGCACGTCTTCGCCCATTTCTTGGACTATGCTGAGAACAAAAAAATGACTTGTTCAGTACAAATTTGTGTCAGATTATTTTGTTGTTGGTGATACAATACTGAATGTAGTGCTGGACCGTTCATTGAAGTTGTGTCAGAAAGGGAAAATTATGATGTGAAGTTGTTCTGTCTTGCCATACATTCTTACTGATGGGTTCGGAGCTGATCCTTGGCTCGGACTCAGCCAACTGCAAAAGCTCGAGGTCTTCAACTAGCTCGAGGCCCACTCCCTATCCCATGATGCACCTTGTGCTTCTCCCAGATCTTGTTTGCCACTGAACAGATCAGGAGTGCTTCGACAGCTCTGGCCAGTAAAAATTTAATATTTCACTTAAAAGTGATACTTTTGCTTGATAGTTAGTTTTTTATAGTTAGATAATGTTTCCTTATCTTGTTATCATAGTTAGTTAGCATTAAAATTTAGTGTGTGTGTGTGTTTTGCTAGTTGTTGGTGGCCGTGTTTTTTTAGGCCGTCTTTTTCTTCTTACCTCCCTCAGTGTAACAACTCTTTTAAGTTAGAGGGTTGTTTGAATTTCTGTCTCCCTTCCCTAGAGTGTGTTAAGGCTAGTTGAGTCTAAGCCCAAGTTTTAGAGCAGTAGTTATACTTCATACTGTGTGTGTTTTTTTGCTTATATTGTAGAAGTTAGGGCCCTGTTTTTTATTAGGGCTATATTTTATAGTACTGTGTGTTTCCTTTAATAGTTAGTGCATATAGTGTGTTGTATGCCTTTATTAAAGTGTTGTATGGTAATTCACGCTAGAGATATTGATAGTTTCTGCCATGTCTCAACAAGAAAAAGCTAAATCTGGATTTAAAAAATGTCCTAAATGTGGACAAAAAATGTCGATAACAGATGGTCACACCGAATGTGTTTATTGTTTAGGTGAAGTTCACCTAGAGGAGAACTGTCTTATCTGTCATTCATTTAGCTCTCATGTTCTTCATGAACATAAGAGTAAACTGATAGCCAGGGGATTACTGAAGTCTTCCTTTCAGGAATCATAAGATATGGACAAATCACCGGACAAGACATCAAAATCTTCAAAGACTTTGTCTTCTAACTCTTCTTCTGGGTTGGAGCCAAATAAGGGTTCATCAACCTTAGAACTGATTGGCACTCCTACCTCAGCTCCACTGCTTTTGGTTGTTACTGTTTGTAGGAGCCAGTCCCTGATATTGGAGCTGGTATCTCCTACTTTAAAGTCCCCAATCCTTCAGTCAGTGGCCTCTTCCATAGCCTCTTCTAGGTCCTCAAGACTCTCGGATAAAGACGTGGATCATGAGGTGCAGAGGCTTCTGCAGACACGGGCTCTGGCCAAACTTTTATCAGGTCTGATCCCTGAGGACTTCAGAACTGACAAAATCCCCCCCACCATTTGCTGTTCCTCCTCCGATCCACCTCGAAGTTTTGGAGCTGGAGTGCTCGGAGCTGATGATAGTGGAGCCTTCGGGCCCAAAGCCTACTTCTGGCTTGTCGGTCCCGACAACCCTGACATCTTTGTTGCTGACCAAGGGGTCTAGGAGCCGACATTCACCGGTCAGGTCCGGGAAGGATAGTCAGACCGATTTTTTGTTTCTGACTTTGCCTGTCAGGACCGCGGCTTGGGTGACCTCGGCTTCAACCTAGGGCTCGGAGCCCTCTGTTCTGGCACCGAGGGAATAGTCCATATCTTTGGATCCAGGGGTTTCTTCGAGTCGGGACCAAGGTGCCTTCGATGCTGTGAGGAGGGTGTTGTCCATGCTGACAACCACACCATCAGAACCAGTAGCTCATTCCCCCAGAGCACCGGTGTCTACCTCTTCATCACACATCCATCTAAAGTGTAGAGACCCTGAGCCTCAGGAAGCCCCATTGGGTGAGCCCTGCTCTTCCGAGACCTTTCCAGAAGCTCCCACTGAAGAGGTTCCCAGGAAGAGACTTTGCAAGAGGAAGCATCTGGACTTTCCACAGGAATTTGTCACTTCAGACACTGACTTATATGAGTCAGAAGGGACCCCAAAGTCCCCCTTGGGGAATGTCTCCTTCGCAAATATCCTGGAAATTCTTAAGCAGAGGGGTGGCAGGATGTCCCTTAACCCTACTGATGATGAGTCAGTGCTTCTGAAGGCTTTTGGGTCTCAACCCTCCACCTCATGGGTGTCTCTACCCTTTGATGAGTTGATTGAGCTAATTTTTGGAAGGGCGTGGGAGGCCCCGGATACCATAGAGACTGTCCCTAGGAGGTCTAATAAATTTATAACTTCTCCCCAGGGCAATATCTTCCTGAACAAAGGAGTGCCCATTGATGCCATGGTGATGGTGGCAGCCACAAAGAAGGAACTGTCAGAAACTTCTACGTCTGTCCATCCTTCTAATAAGGATTCTAGGATCATGGACAGATATGGTAAGCACATGTTTATTTCAGCGACTTTTGCTCTCTGATCACTTTACTAGCTAACACATTTCATAAGTTTGCAAAGGGATCTCCTGAAAGAACTAGGAGATACTCTACAGAGTTCAGTAGCTTCAGGGGTCTCAGAGAAGGTAACTTCATAACTCACTACCCCAAATTCTCTTGTAAACTTTTCCATGCGCCTGGTCTCCTGTGCAGCTGATGGAATGAGTAGGGCAGCAGGGACAGGAATTGCTCTTAGGAGACATTCCTAGATGCACTTCTGTTCCTTTGCTGGGCCCTTTAAGTCATCCTTTATTAACACCCCTTTTGATGGCTCATCCCTTTTTGGACCCAAAGTGAAGAAACCCTTACCAGGAGTCAACAGGATGAAGAGACTCTGTCTGCCATTGGAGTCTGCTTTTCCACCCCTAGCAGACCTTACCCCAAAGTTCAGAAAGGGTGAAGATGTGGTTCCGTAAAACTCAAGTAGCTTTCCAGGACACTCTTGGTGAACCCCCCTCTAGAAGCAGAGGATGGGGTAACAATGGAAGATGGTGCCCACGCGGCAGAAGGTGTCCACAGAACCAGGGCGACAGAGATCAGTTCTTTAGCAAGTCCTATCAGTGCTCCTGAGAGGAGGCCCACCTGTCCATCTCTGGAGGCAGTCAGGGGACGCTTCTCTTTGTACCCAGACACCTGGCTAAAAATAACAAAAGACAGCTGGGTACAAAGCATCATATCCAGAGGATGCTCAATTCCCTTTGCCATCCTCCCCCTTATAAGGATAATCCTGGACATTCCACCAAGTCACAGAGAACAGGCAGCCTCAGAGATTCAAAAACTGCTGATAAAAAAAGTTATCCAACCATTCCCAGCAGACCAAAGAGGATCCAGAATTTACTCAAGGTTCTTTTTAGTTCCACAGAAAACAGGGGACTGGAGGCCTATTTTGGATCTCAGCAGACTAAACAAGTCAGTCAGAAAAACAAAATTCCGGATGGTCACACTACAGTTAATTCTTCCCTTTTTCGGGAAAGACCATTGGATGTGCTTGATAGATCTCCAGGTTGTGTACTACCACATAAAAATGGACAGGCCATTCAGAGTGCATTTGCACTTTCGGCTGGGAGCCAGTCATTATCAATTTCAGGCTCTGCTCTTTGGTCTCACTACACCCCCCCTAAGTGTTCACCAAAAGCATGGCAGTAGTCATGGCTCATCTGAGATGTTTGGGATTCCAGGTGTTTCTATACCTAGACGACTGGCTCCGCACTGCCACTACCAAGCATCAACTCATACAAGCAACTTTGAACCTGTGCAGTCAGTTGGGGATTACTATAAATTCAGGAAAATCTGTCTTGTCTCCATCGCAACATGCCGTTTTTATAAGAGTAGACCTAAATACCATTACTATGACCCTAAACCTTCCTCCAGAAAGAGTTTGTGTTCTACAAAATCAGGTTCTGGACCTGCTTCTGAGAGAAAAAGCCCCTGTGTTAGTGTTACTCAAGTTGCTAGGGACAATGGCTGCAGCGATTATTGCGATTCCTTTGTGTCGGATGCATATGTGTGTCCTACAATGGCTCCTGTTCATGCAATGGTCCTTTCAAGAACTCCCAATGTCACACAAAATTCTGATAACAAATTCCTGCAGGAAGGACATCTCACCAAGTAACTCTAGATCATCCCTTTGTTCTACCCGCTCCCGTAGCCATGGTGACCATGGATGCCTCCCTGATAGGGTGGGTGGGGGGGCATTACGAAGGGAAGAACAGCCCAAGGCATGTGGAACAGATACGAGGCTCACCTGCATATCAATGTTCTGGAAATGAGAGCAGTTCTTCTAGCATTACAGTCCTTTCAAGACTCTCTTCCTCTGGGAACTGTTGCAATTCAGACAGAAAATATGTCAGTGGTCTGGTATATAAACAAACAAGGAGGAACCAAATCTAACCCCCTGTGTTGAGAGGCCCTGAGAGTATGGCAATGGGCAACTTCCACCCAGCACTTTTTGATAGCAGCGCACATCCCAGGGAGATCCAATATGATAGCAGACAAGCTGAGCAGGTCAATTCTACGGCCTCATGAGTGGTCCCTAAAAGAAGAAGTAGCAGAAAGGATATTCCGTAGATGGGGCCAGCCTTGCTGAGATCTCTTTTCAACTCCACCAGACAAGAAATGCAGCACCTACTTTGCCCTAATCCCTCCTCCGGGGGATGCCCCAAGAGATGCACTTGTACACAATTGGCCCCTGGGTCTCCTGTATGCCTTCCCTCCCTTTCCTCTGATACCCAAAGTTTTACAGAAAGCCAAGGCTCTGGGAAGAACCATCATTATAATAGCTCCTTACTGGCCTCATCAAATTTGGTTCCTCTTCCTCCAGCCTCATCTGTTGGAAGAACCTTGGATTCTGGACCCAGTACCAGATGTTCTGACTCATTCGTGAGGGGTTCTCCACCCTTCTCTTCAGTCCCTCAAAGTAACAGCTTGGCTGCTCCAATTCCAAACATAGCCAGGATTCACATCTATCAGCTGCGGCTCGGTATATTTTAACATCATCTCATAAATTGTCTACCAGGAAGTTATATCTTAGTAAATGGAAGAGGTTTTCTATATGGGCATTTCAGAATAATATTGATCTGTACATGACTTCAATTTCATCCATTCTGGAGTTTTTGACTAAACTTTTCAATGAAGGGGCAGCGGCAGCAACCATTAGAGTTCAATTGACAGCATTTGCTAACTTTCATCTAGGTGACCAGGGGTCTTATATTATGTCGCATAGACTCTACAAAGCCTTTCTCAAGGGTACTGTGCATTTGAGACCATCCATCAAAGCTCCAGTTATACCATGGAACCTAAATTTTGTTCTTTCCCATATAACCTTGCCCCCTTTGAACCAGCCGCATCTTGTGACTTGAAATACCTATCATGGAAAACCATATTTTAATAGCTATTACTTCTCCTCAGAGGGTTTCAGAGTTACAGGCCTTGTCCATTAAACCCCCTTATTTGATTTTCCATAATGGCAGAGTTTTACTCAGGATGGCTCCTTCATTCGTACCTAAAGTTTGCTCAGAGACAAAGCTCAATCAATCTATTGAATTGCCGGTATTTTTCCCTAATTACACTAATGAATTGGAACATATGCTGCACAAACTTGATGTTCACAGACAACTTCTATTTTATTTAGACAGGACCAAACATGTCAGAAAAACAGATCAGCTCTTTGTTTCCTTTTCAGAGTCTAAAAAAGGCACTCCAGTGGCGAAAACCACTTTATCAAAATGGTTATCAGATTGTATATGCTTCACTTACAGTTCAGTGAATACACTGTTACAACAGAAAATAAATGCTCACTCTACTAGGGCTGTATCGTCTTCATTAGCCTTTATGGCTAAATTATCATTAGATACTATTTGTGCAGCAGCTACTAAGCCAAGGCCTCATACCTTCATCACTAATTACAAAGTAGATAAGGCCTCCAGGGACAGGGCTTCCTTTGGTTCCACTGTCTTGAAAAACATTCTCTCTTGAGCCACCTGAGAAAGATGGTGCTTGGGACACTACCCATCAGTAAGAATGTACACCTTCACATAAAGAAGTTATGCACTCACCATAACTTTTCACGTGAGTTGTTCATCTCGCCTTCATTCTTACATCCCACCCACCAACCCCCATCCAGGCTTCTTGAGGACCGTGAATTTATTTATGTCATTGTGTTACAGTTTCTTTTCCAGTTTCCAGTACTAGCATATTGCTAGTAGTATGTAGCCTGTTAGCAGCAAACAAGATCTGAGGGAAGCACAAGGTGCATCATGGGATGGGGGTGGGGCTTGAGCTAGTTGAAGACCTTGAGCTTTTGCAGTTGACCGAGTCAGAGCCGAGGATCTGCTCCAAACCCATCAGTAAGAATGAAGGCAAGATGAACAACTCATATGGAATGTTATGGTGAGTACATAACTTCTTTTTTTTTTTTTAGTATTTTATTTTCTTTTACTTATTTATTCTTTGTTGACTGGGTTAGTCCTGCTAATGACCTTGTTTCTGGAGATGTGGTATTTATAGTACTAGGATAAATTTGACTTGGGAATTGGGGAACTTCACCTACTCTTTGGAGCTGCTGCATGGCATTGGAGGGCTCCTATAGCAGCAAGAAATACACCTAAGGGAAGCAGCAGCATGAAGCAGGAGAAAAAGCTTTGGAGAGTTTAGAAATGGAAAGTGAGAATTTGGAAAAAAATGTGTTCAATATGGAGCTTCAAAATGTAAACAAAGATTCCTGTGTGGTAGATATTACAAATGAGCAGTATTTAGCTGTCTCCTTGGAGAAAGACATGAGTGAGTCTGTGGAAGAGGAAGGCTTGCAGGTGATGTTCTGTTAAAAATATTTGGAGGATGATCCAGGTGACAATTCTGCTGTTTCATGGGGCTAATAACATTTTCAGAAGTGGGAAGCATATTGAAAAGGAACAAGCTGAAGTGGCAGCAGGGAATGCAGTAGTAAAAACTTACTTAGCAGTGACAGAAAGTGAAAGGGGAAAGCAGCAACAAACTGCGAAAGAGTCTGGTTTTGTAGAAACAGATAATGGAGTAACTGAAGCATATGTGGCAGTGGCAGCAGGCAGCAAAGGAGAGTAGCAACAACCTGTAAAACTGTTTTAAAAAAGAAGAGAAGACCAACTGTGAGAATAAGAACAAAAAATTACACTGTAATAGATGGATATTATGTATGGGGCAATTTGGTAACTCTTCTGGATTTTAAAGCTTAAGAAGTCTGATGTTTTACACATATTGGGAAGATACTTTTTGTGACTTAACATTTGAAACTGATGGACTGACAATAAAAGTTCTGGAACTGTGTAACAAAAAGGACATGTATTTATCGACAATTATGTGTTTTCTGATAGTAACTTAAATGTTAAAAAAAGTGTTATTTTGTAGTTTAGATATGATGAACTAGAAAAAGATGTTAAAAATGCATGCAGGGAGTGTGTGAAACTGCTGATAGTATTGTGAAAGTTAAAGATGAGAGAAACATATGGAATGGAAGGTGGAGGTAGGACATTGTTTTAAAATGTGAAAACAACATGGTGAGACACTGCTGTGGATGTGAGGTGGAAAGAACATGTTTATAGAATTATAAAATGATATGCATATATAACTATCAAGGAAGGAGAGAATCTGTTTCATCATATATTAGACTGTATGCTGGTTAACATGAAAATTAAAATTGCATGAGACTTTAATTGTGATTTAAGGAAAAATGTAAAAAGAAAGGGAATATGTTAAAAAATCAGGAAGTGATAAAATGTGGTAAAACAAAGATTTATAGAATGGGACACTTAGATCTGAAATTGATTATTTTGTATTATCGGAAGGCTTTGAGGTAGCAGATGGTGATACAGTAGTGCCAGTTTTTTCAGACCATTTAGCAATATGAAGGGTGGTGATGAAAGAAAGAAAGTGTATTAAAATAGAAAAGGGAATAAAAAGAATAAATGAGATATTATGGAATGAAATTGTGAAGTAATGCATTTATGGAAGGGTCACATAGCCATGAAGGACCTAATGGTGGCCTGAATTTAAAAAGAAGTATAAAAAGTGTTTTTTTTTTTTCAGTGGCAGGATGATGTAAGAAAGGAGGATAAAGTGAAGTATAGGAGAATGTATAGAAATATATTAGAGCATGTGACGACCCACCACTGGACCAGTAATCAAGGAGCCTCAATCCTCACCATTGGCAATAATGAGAGATGTTCACTGAGAGAATGACAGGTACACACACAATATTTCCAGATGCAGCTCTCTGCATCAATTGACATTTCCCTTAAGAGCACATGGGAAACACAATCATTCCAGGGCTGGTTTCTCCCTCTTTCTTCAGATCCCTAGTAAGACTCCCCACTGGCACAGCTATGGAGTTGAGATCTCAGCTGAGTCCCAACCAAGACCTCCAGCACCCTCTCTGTCCAACCAGTACTTTGTGTCCCTGCCTAAGTAGCTGATGCACACACACTTTGAGAGTTGATTTACACACACACACACACACACACACACACACACACACACACACACACACACACACACCTGGTAAAGGCTGGCACAGGTTTACAAGCTATGCCCCCTTCTGCCCGGACTATAAGGTAGTTATGACTGCCACCAGACATTTCTGCAAGCTACCTTAAGGCTGTTCCAAGGGTACCCAATATAATGAGTGAAATTAATATTAATACAAATTGGGCGGCCACGGTGGTGCAGTGGTTAGCATTGCCGCCTCACAGCAAGAGGTTCTCCGGTTCGATCCTCGGCTGGGGTGCCTTCTGTGCGGAGTCTGCATGTCCTCCCTGTGGTCGCGTGGGTTTCCTCCGGGTGCTCCGGTTTCCTCCCACATCCCAAAGACATGCTGCAGGTGGATTGGACACTCTAAATTGGCCCTAGGTGTGCGTGTGAGTGTGCCTTCTGTGGAAGGTTGGGCGCCGGGCTGGCAACTCGACACCGTAAAACTCCACTGCCATTCAATGTGCGGACAAGGTGATCCGCTGTGGCGACCCCTAACCGGGAAAAGCCGAAAGAAGAAGAAAAAGAAGAATATTAATACAAATGATAGTTTGACCAAGAGCAAGGCTATTAGGAGTGGTCTTCACAGTGTCACCAAATAAAAATGCAAGTACTCTCAAAACCTAGATATCTCTACAAAGATCAGCCACAATGAAAGGTTTAAATATATTTAATAATATATAATAAAAGAACAAGACAATACTAAGCATATATTCACAGTGATATCGGAGTTCAGAACCACAGGAAATATTTAAAATAACATTGCAGTACAGGCTCGCACATATAAAGAAAAACAATATCTAAACTGAACTTCACTATATTCCTGACTGAATCTATGAGTTACTATACCCTAATAACTTACTTCATAGAGCAAGGCCAATGACATGGTGGATGGTTCTTCTTCTTGTTGTCAGGCCCAAGACTGAATACAGAATGCTAAGTTTCTCTAACAGACATCTCAAAATAATATCAAAAGTAGTACTCCTGGGATAGCTTGCAGAATGACATCAGTTCAGTTCTTGTCATCTGACTTCTAGTTCTTATGAAAACATCCATTGCTGGCAACTGGCAGGACTTAACACCTACATGTAAAAATACACACACAAGGGCTTTTGCTCAGATCTTTGGCAGGTGCTGAAAGTCATAAAACAATTGCATTCTTCCACATTTCAAGACTAGTAATTAGTTCACCCCAAAGACAATACAGAAAGCTTCCTGGTACAGATTTTGTGTCTGTAGCTGCATTGAAACATCTGAGATGACATCTTTATGACCTGGCCTATAAAGTGCTTTAATTTCAGATATTTTTCTCAAATTTGCTGGACTGAGGTTAACCTTCCAGTTTCCTCTGTTAAAACATATACATTTAAGCAGTTACCATATTGCATGTACATTTCTGCTATCTCCAATAAGGCACACTATTTATATATTTCAAACGCAAGCACTTTATAAAAATCTTTTCAACATGACATCTGTGCAGTGACAGAGACCTGGTTCAAGGCTCCAGAGAGTACCCCTGCATTACCAGGCTATAATTCATACCACACCTTTTGGCCACCTAACCTGAACCGAAACACTAAAGGCGGAGGTGTGTCCATATTCATTAGGGATATCCACACCTCCAGGCTAGTTGCTCAGCATAATGCATCAGAGATTATCCAAGTGCAAGTAACTCTGGGCAAGACCACAATCCAAATTGTAGCTTGCTACAGATACCCCACCATGTCCCAGGATTCCCACTCCTCATTTCTTAATACACTGGAAAATATTAGGGTACAACCTAACACCCTAATAATGGGCGATTTCAACTACCCTAACATTAACTGGGAAAACTACTCATGTACCAACTCTTGTGCTCAACATTTTCTGGAATTCATAAATTCTAATGCCATGGATCAACTTATCCGCACCCCCACCAGGGGCAGCAATATCCTAGACCTGGTTATTACCAACATGGGCAACTGGTGCTCAACACCAGAGGTCAATTCCTCGTTGGTCAGATCCGACCATAAGCTAATCACCCTTGACATCCACATCCCTCCCCCACCCCCCCATTAGGGAAACCACCGTAAAACATTTCTCCAAAGCCAACTTCACGCTTCTTAAGACAGAAGTGGCAAACTTCACGACACCCATGCTGACGGACAATAGAGGTATGACTGCTGAATCCTACGCAAATGCACTTTATAAGCAATTACATGAATGCATGGATTGTGCAATCCCTAACAGAACCAAGATGCTATTCTCCAAAAAAAGGAAGCCAATCTGGTGGTCCCCTGCCATAAACAAACTCTACAACAGAAGAAAGAAACTGTTGCAAAAAAGAGTAAAATCCTATGACTGGAGAAACTCCCTGGTCAGCCTCAGTACGAAGCTGAGATCCCTCATAAAATCCTCCAAAGCTAGTTATGAAAACAAAATCGCCACTGACTCTAAAGACAACCACAAAGCATTCTATAGCTATGTCAAGAATCTCAATGGCAACACTCAGATCTGCTCTGAGTTACAGCACAATGGCACTAAATATACAGAACCAAAGGATATTGCCAGCATCCTGACAGATAGGTTCAGTGCTAACTTTACCCCTCTGTCATCCCCTAAAGGGCCCATCTCTATACCAGAAGAATGCAAAGTTCTTGTAATCACGTCTGCACAGGTAAAAAACACACTATCCAAAGCCAAGGACACAGCATCCATGGGACCTGACGACATCCCAGGCTGTGTTCTACATGAACTACAGAACGAACCGGCATCCCACCTAAGTACCATGTTCAATCATAGCCTCACCTCAGGCTATGTGCCCACTGAATGGCGCACAGTGACAGTTATCCCACTCCACAAAGGGGGAGCCACCACAGACTCCGGAAACTACCACCCCATTAGCCTAACGAGCCTGGTCTGCAAGGCTATGGAGCGTATCATCATGGAACTTAGAAACAATGACATTGGTAATCTCCAAACTCAGGACACCACCCAGTTCGGGTTTGTAAAAGGCAGATCATGTCTCCTAAACCTGATAGACTTCTTTGAAGCAGTCACCAAAGTGTAGATGAGGGTAAGGTGGTTCACACATCCTATCTAGATCTCGCCAAGGCTTTTGACACCATCCCCCACTCTGGAATTATAGATAAACTCATTAAACTAGGTATAAATCCCTATGTCACAAGATGGGTTGCCAAATGGCTCACTGACAGAACCCACATTGTGAAAGTAGCAGACTCCAAATCCAGCTTCATACCAGTGACAAGTGGAGTGCCACAGGGTTCAGTCCTGGGTCCTCTCCTGTTTGGTATCTACTTCTCTGAAGTACAGGCCAACACAGAAGATCTTTGGCTAATGAAGTTTGCAGATGACTGCAAACTAGGAGCCATAATCAAAACTCCAAAAGATGTGGACATCCTACAAAAGGGCCTTGCTGAGACAGATGCCTGGTGTCAAAGCCATGGCCTCAAGCTCAATGCCAAAAAGTGCATTGTCATTCCTTTTGGTAAAAACTCAGTACCCATGAACTACCACATAGGTGGTAGTCTACTTAACACAAAAGTTTGATAAGAGACCTTGGGACACAGGTGGACAGTAGTCTCTCCTTTGATAATCACATTGCCACAGTAGTCAGGAAATCCTTCTATGTGGCACACCTCATCACAAAAGGTTTCTCATCCAGGAAAAAAGAGGTCATTGTTCCCCTCTACTCGTCACTCATTAGACCCATTATAGAGTACAATGCCCCTTTTGGTATGTACCTCACAAAACATTTACAACAACTGGAAAGGCCACAGAAATACCTCACAAAGAGGATTACTGGCCTCAAAGAGATGCCCTATGCAGACCTTCTCAAAAAACTGCAGCTTTACTCCGTTGCATATCGCCTACTCAGAGGGGATCTCTGCCTAACACACAAAGCTATGTCAAACCCAGAGCTTTTAGACATGCTCCACTTAAAGAAATTCCAATCCCTACGAGCTACATGCTCTAGGGACCTAAACCTCGTCACCACAATAAACAGAACATGCTGGAGGGATAGATTCCTGTCCCAGAGACTTCCCATACTCTGGAACAAACTACCTATCTATATCAAACAAAGCTCCTCATTAGCACTCTTCAAGAAAAATCTTGATGATTGGATGGGAGATAGGAAATTCACCCCGGGGATCACTTCTGTGGCTCTGCTCGACACTGGCACAGGAAAAAATTTTCTTGGGTGGCGAAAGCCAGGGTACCTTTGGCTAGGCTTATATAGGCCCTAGGGCCAATAGCCTAGTACCTACCTATGAATCTGTACAAATCAGTTGATATACACGACATACAGTTCTAATACATTTGTAACACCAGCAGCTTGTATGACATACTGTTCTAATACATTTGTAACACAAGCATCTTGTATAAATCAGTTTGATATTCACAAATGACATACAATTATTTACAAAATTCCAGCTAGCTGTGATGGCAGTACCTCCTTTTGTCACCCCCCCAAAGACTCAAGCTTTCTATGTAGGGAATGCCCTAGAAGGCTAAAAGACAGAACAATAGCATATTTCTGAAATTAGGAGAAATGTGTTAACAAATGCTCTAGCAAAACATGTTATGGAAAATACTATTTAGCACATATTTGCTTTTAGAGTACTACAAGTTGTTTATTTAAGTAACGGGAGGTGATACAAATAATACACTGGAACTTGCTGAGTATAAATGGATTTTAAAGTTAAATGCAGATAAAAGTCCAGGTTTGAATGCTGTTGTGAGCATAAAAAAACTGTTTTAAAAGAGAAGCAAATGAAACTGTGAATTGTATTCATTGGTTTTTAAGAGTATATGCCTTTAAAGGTTCATTTACCTTTATTAGCATAATTGAGTATATGCCCTTAAAGGTTCATTTACCTTTTATTATTTTAATTGATGAATGTTTAGGATTGGTTGGCTGTGTCTTTGAGTTTGTATATTATATGCTTCAACTTACCTGTTTTATCACACTGAAGAAGGGTTTTTAACCTGAAAGCTTTTTTCCTGATGTTACTAGTCTGTTTTTTTTGTTTGTTTGTTTTGATAGACTTCCTTGCACCATTGACCAGTTTTTGTAAGGTATACTTACTTCTTTTTATAGTACCTCCTTTTGTCACAGGGCATTTAGAGAGTAATACAAGAGAGTATTATGATATGGAAAAATAAATATATAAGCAAAATCAAGAAAAAATAAAGCATTACAGTTTAGGCAGAGATACAAGGGAGAAGAGATGAAGTATCTGCATATTTAGGTAAAATAGCAAAGGAGGAGATTATGAGGTATCTGCATATTTAGGTAAAATAGCAAAGGAGGAGATTATGAGGTATCTGCATATTTGGGTAAAACAGTAGAGGAAGATATTAATATAATGAAGAAAGTAAAAAATATGTATCTGGATGTTTAAAGGGAATGGGAATGACCTTGGATAAAGATAAAAGTAAGGGTTTGGCTGATGTGGTGAAATTAGGGGATGCATTTTTTAATGAATGAAATATCTTTGCTAGGAATAAAATTTGGGAAAATTATGTAGTTAAGATGCAATAGGAGAGTTTAATAAAAGAAATGAAAAATATGTCTTCTGTGGAGGGTATATAGATTAGCATTCAGGAAAACTCTTATTTGGTGAATTCTGTCTTAATGGAAAACATAGCATATATGTCACCTCTTTATATGATCACAGAAAAATCTGAAAAGAAAATTATGCAGTTGGTGTTTTCTTTTGTATGGTATTCAAGATTACATCCAGTGACAAGAGGTGTGTTGTACATGTGTGAAATGAAGGGATAGGGGTTACTAACTCCAGTTGTTTATTCGGCTTCTTTAAACTTGCACAGAGTATTAAAGTGGGTAAAGGGACAGAATGAGAAATTAATGGTGAGAATGTTTAAATATAAGTACAAAATATTTTGTGAGCTAATTAGAGTAAGAAAAACTATCAAGAAAAATACTAACATGGAAAATAAAAAATTGATGATGTAGAGAAAGATAGAAGGATGTGGTATAATAATGGGATGAGACTATATTATTATATAAATCCATGAGAACATTTAGCAGAAAAAAAGATCAAAGCCATTAAAGTAAGGAAAGTGGTGTACCAAGGCAGTAAAGTGTTAGGATTTCCTATGGAGACTAGTAATAAACAAGTTAGCAATAAAGGGGAATACATCCTATAAAAAGAAACTTGAAAGAGTATGTTTATTTTGTGGGAAGCAAAACACAACACAGCATGTTTTTTTTTTTTTTGAAATGTAAAAGAGTGGTGAAACTCTGCTAAAAGTTGTGTGAAGAAATTTTTTTTGAGAATATTAATGACATAAACAAAATAGAAATGAATAGGATTATGTATGGCTATTATAAAAGCAAGAAGGAAATTTATTTTATGTAATATAGATTATTTGGAATGAAAAGAATGAAATTTTATTTAATAGGAAATGGATTTTGTTTTATATATTGCAAAAAATTTGATCTGATGTCAATTTTCATTCTGTCCTCAGCTGATAGCTTGGATACAAATTGTCGGATCGACTCAGCTGTTGCAAACGTTCATAGCAACTTAGAACTCCCGAGCTTTTCCCTTACCCAGAATGCACCAACCCCAATTACCCAGATCTCATTTGCCACCTCCAGTGAAAGACGTGGTTGTTAGACTGTCAAGCTTAAAATTTAGATAAGTGTACTTTTTCTTCATACTTACTCTTGTATTTGTTTTTTGTTTTGGATTGTCTTTTCTTATACTAGCATACTCTGTGAAATACTAAAGATAATACTTTTTTCTGCCTTTCCCTCCATTGCCAGTTACTCCTCTGACTCCTTTCAAGTTCTTAGATCCCTTGGATCCAAGTTGTCCTGGCCCATCAGCTTTGAATCTGAGAATCCTTTTATGCTCGGATCCAAGGCTTGCTTTGAGCTCTTTGGTTCAGTCAGATTTGGAGAGCTCTCAGTGCCAATTCTACCCTTTTGGGTCTGAGGTGCTTCACTCAACTCTGAGGGTTTCAGAGCCATCTCTACACCTCAGAGCATTGGCATTGGTCAGTTTGGCTCTGACCTCAGTCTTGGGAGGACTGTCCTCGGGGCAGGGTGGGATGTGGATCAGAGACTTGCCATCTCAGATACAGGGTCCTATACCTCACCAGGGTCCTATACCTCACCAGGGTGGTCCACCTTTGCAGAGCACTGTCTGCACCCCTGACTCAGATGGCACCTACCCCTTCAGGCTCTCTGTCTACATCTGTAGCATCTCTGCTTCTTGAGTCTCAACTATCCTCTCCACAGGGACAGCTGGTACCAAAACCCCAGGCTTCCCATCAGGGAATCCCCACCTCTTCTGACACCGCCCCATAGTACCCTACTGAGGAGGTCCCAAAGAAGGGAACATCCAAGAGGAAGCATTTAGTTTCCCCTGACTTTGTCACCTATGATACAGATTTTGATGAGGGTGAAGGGTCTCCATGGTCACCTCCTGAAGATGTCTCATTTGGAGACATCCTAAATATCCTAAAACAGAGAGGTAACTGGGAGCCCAGCAACCCATCATCAGAGGAATCTGTACTCTTGGAGGCATTCAGTACTGGCCCATCTACCCCCTGGGTTAACCCGCCCACCAACGAGCTCATTAACTTGATTGTGCAGCAGGCATGGCAGGATCCAGACACCATTGAGCCAATTCCCAGGAAGCCCGATAAAATCATGACAGCTCCAGAGGATAACGAGTTTTCGTCCAAGGGTATGCCTGTTGATGCAATGTTTGTGGCAGCAGCCACTAAGAAGGAACTTGCAGAAGCAAGTTCCTCTGTTCATCCCCCCAACAAAGAGTCCTGGATGATGGACAGATTTGGGAAGCATGACTATGCTTCAGCAACATTTGCTGTAAGGTCATTGAACTATTTGGCACATTTCACAAGGCTACAGAGGGACCTGATTAAGCAGCTATCAAATACCCTCTCTTGATCCATTTCTGAAGAGGTAAAAGCATTTTTCACCTCTCAGTTAGCTACCCTACAATTGATATCCAACTCCACCATGAGGATCATTTGTATTTTAACAGAAGGACCCTCAAGGGCATCAGGTTCAGGCTTTGCTATTAGAAGACGCGCCTGGATGCACTTATGTGATTTTGCAAAGCCCTTTAAGTTTTCATTCGTCAATGCTCCTTTTAACAGCATGTCTCTTTTTGGCCATAAGGTTAAAGACATATTGTCCATGTGTGAGAAGGATGGAAAGATTCTTTCTGCCATGGGTATATGTTTATCCACCCCTCAAAGATCCTTTTCAAGGAATCATCATGGTGGGAGTAAATGTGGTTCAAAAAATCCCAAGGATCTTTCCAGATCACATGTGGAGGAAACTCACCCAGAGGCAGAAGGAGGAACTCAAGTGGTAGACTCCACCCTTGCAGCAGAGGTGGCCCACAGAACCAAGAGTTCAGAGATTTGTTCTTTGGTAAACCTTTTCAGCGCTCCTGGGAAAGACAGTCCAAGGCACATGGTCAACTGAAGAAGCCAGTTTGCATATCAGTGTCATAGAGTTGACAGCAATGCTTTTAGCATTGCAGGCCTTTCAGAATTGTCTCAGTTCAGGAATAATTGCGATTCAAACTGACAACATGTCAGTGGTTTGGTACATCAACAAACAAGAAGGAACCAGAGTTTACCCCCTGTGTTGAGAAGCGCGCAGGGTTTGGCAGTGCACAATCTCTTCCAACCGCTTTCTTATGACAATGCATATTTCAGAGAAGTCCAATGTGTTAGCAGACAAACTGAGCAGATACATCCTACTACCTCATGAGTGTTCCCTCAACAAGAACGTGGTGGAACTCATTTTTAGACACTGGAGCCAGCCTTGCTGTGATCTTTTCACATCTCCCCTGAACAAGTGCAGCAGCTACTTTGCCATAATCCTCCCATGGTGGAATCACCGAGGGATGTTCTTCTCCATGATTGGCCCCCCAGTCTACTTTATGCTTATCCTCCAATTCCTTTGATTCCAAAATTCCTACAGAGAGCTGCCAGGTTGAAGAGCTAAGTCATCCTTATTGCACCTTTTTTGGCCTTGACAGATTTGATTCCCCTTCCTCGGCCTCATTTAATGCATCAACCCTGGACTTTGGATCCAACTCCAGATCTGCTGTCTCACCCAACAGGTATGATACAGCCGTACCTCCCCAGTCTGAAGCTGACAGCTTGGTTTCTCCATTTGCAGTAATAGCCAGACAACCTATGCTCATCTCCTGTATGCCAGATGTTATCTTCCCTTAAACCATCTACAAGGGAATTTTATGCTAGTAAATGGAAACGATTTGTATAGTGGGTGCTTCAAAATCATGTGCAACCCTTTTCTGCCCTGATTCATAGCATTCTTCAATTCTTAACACTCCCTTTTAGTCAAGGAGCCAGTTTTTCAACAGTTAACGTTCATTTGGCAGCAATTTCTAATTTCCATATTGGATTTGATGGTTCCTCACTTACTTCTCATAAACTTTGTGAAACCTTTTTGCAAGGCACACTTTTATTATGACCTCCATTTAAAGATCCTACTACTCCATGGGATCTAAATCTATTATGGCAAACCTTGGTCCAGCCACCTTTTGAACTTGCTCATGACTGTGATCTTAAATTTTTTTCTTGGAAAATCTTGTTTTTGGTGGCCATTACTTCAGCCAGATGAGTTTCTGAAATTCAAGCCTTATCTGTGAAACCACCATATCTAATTTTTCATAAAGGTAGAGGTACATTATGAACTAATGCATCTGTTTTGCCTAAAATAGTATTAAAGTCTAATATTACCTAGTCCACCAGTTTGTCAGTTTTCTTTCCAAATTATTCAGACAAGGGCAAATATTTGTTACATTTATTGGCTTGTTCTTACGCAACTGCATTTCTGTTTACACAGGCAAAGGACATCAGAGCTACAGATAAATTATTTGTTTCATTTGCTGATATGAAACAGGGTAAACCAGTGCCCAAAGTCACTCTAGTCAGATGGCTTACTTGCTGCATTTCCTTTGTTTACAACAACTTTGGTATCCCTTTACCAAAACAAATTTGTGCTCATTCAACCAGGTCCATAGCAACTTCCTCAGTTTTTCATTCGAGAGTGTCCATGGATGAAATATATGCAGAAGTGACTTGGGCTTCCCCATACTTTCATCACTCATTACAAACTGGATTTGGTATCCAGAGGTAGAGCATCATTTGGCTCAGTGGTACTTAGGAATATCCTTCCTTGAGTCCACCCTGGGATTTAGGTAGCTGGGGACTCTGTCCCATCAGTTGAGGACAGAATGAAAATTGACAACATCAGATAAAGAAGTTATGTGCTCACCGTAATGTTCCATCTGTGTTGTCCATTTTCATTCTTCCTCAACTCCCCACCGATCAAACCCCCATCCTTCTGATTTTTTTGGAATAGTGAGTATATATGAAAGAATTTGTATACTCAAAGCATGACAAAGCTTCAGATATAGCCTTGCCTAGCCTTTTTTTTTTTATTTTTACTTTTATGTCTATTTTGTATGAGAATTATTTCTTTATGCAATAGATAGCAAACAAGATCTGAGGTAATCGGGGTTGGTGCATTCTGGGTAAGGGAGAAGCTCAAGAGTTCTAAGTTGGCACGAGCTTTTGCAACAGCCAAGTCAGATCCAAATGTTCAGATCCAAACCCATTCAGTTGAGGAAGAATGAAAATGGACAACACAGATGGAATGTTATGGTGAGTATATAACTACTTTATTATGGTTGTGGAAGAAGGAGTGGGGGGCTGTTAAGGAAGAATAACAATGAGGGTGTTATAAGAAAAATAATATATACTGAACAAAATAGAAATGTGTATATATCTGCCTGTAAATATGTACATTTTGTAAATATGTCAAAAATGTTTCTAATGTGGTGCTAAATAAAAGACCCCTACTTTTTTCGATAGGTGCCAAGGGATCTTACCAACTCAAGGAGATGGAACCTCAGTTTAACATCTAATCTGATTTAAAGCTGAAAAAGTAGAGTAGTAAGGCTACCATTAAGATTCCTACAGTACTGTCTTTTCCTTACAGATATAATTTGTTTCACTTACAAAGCACTGGGGAGGTGAAAAGTTCTGCAAGATTACACTTTTATTGCGGGTGATGCATAACAGTCAAGGAAATCTATCCCCCACCTCTATGCAATTTATAGATGAGATATGTGGTCCCAGTAAACTTACTGGCTATGCCTGAAAAAGGAGGGAGAGATGGTTTACTAGCATTACTTCCAACTTAGTACCTGTGTATAAGCATGACAGACTGGTTTCTGTTCCTGCAAAGTAGAGTAGGAGTCTGCAAGAAGCATGCTGTAAACATCTTCAGTCCCTACGGAAAACAGATATGAGATGTTGGCATCCTTAGCTAAAAACACTTCAGCAATATATTCTGGAGAAGGTCTAGGAAATTTCATTAAAGATAAAGAATTAGACTCCGTGGTTAGAGTGATTGGAACAGAGGCAATAGAGGCAGTAAACTCATACATATGATTTTTGGGACCACTCCACCTACCTTGTACTTTTTAGCATGCAACCATGCCTGCCGTGATGACATTGCCCTCCCACCTTCCTCCCATCAAGAGTAAATCTACTACCGTGAAGTGTTATAGCAGATATCAGGACTGTTTAGATAGGACCATGGTTATGTGTTCATTTGTATGTATGTCTCTTTAAGACTTACTGCCATTTTGGACTGTATTTACTGATTGTACAAATTTGATCAGATAACCTTCCCTATCTTTCATTGAGAGTAAAGAGGATGCAGTTGCAGAGTGTGCTACAAATCCTCAAGTTACAACTCATCAGTTGCTGTTCCACATTGAGAACTACTACCAGTCTGTTTTTTGTGACTGCACTAGCAGTGTTGTAGAGTTGCTGGGCTTTTCAGTTGTCTCTACAGTTATGTGACTTGGAGTTACTATATTTAAGTAAGGGTATTTGGGGGTTGCAGTAGAGTTTGTCTCCCTGAAAAAAATCGATTTGTCTTCCAGTTGAAATTTAACTGTGTTTCATATGTTTGTAACCCTAACCAGAGGTTAGCCAGTCATTCATAGTAGAACTAATCAGATCTGTTTATTATGGTGTTGACCATTTCAATGAGTTACAGTTAATACTGTATACAGTGTAGATGTTATTTTTTCTTACTCTGCAACAGCTTTTTCTTATGCAAATGTAAGACATCAATGCTAACATAATATCCTTGCTTGGGGTATGACCATTTGACAACATTCAAAACTTTAGGGCGCCTTCTACATGCCTAAATAGCCATTGTCTGAAGCAGAGGCATGTAAAATCCTGATTACATGCCAAAAAGCTTCAGAGCTTTCTTGCTGCTGAAGTGCTTCACCTCTGCTGCCATCATTGAATTGACAGTTGGTGAACAATCCTTTCAAGGTTGGGCAGGTAAGTCCTCTTCTGAGGGAAAGCTTCCATTACATAATTTTTATGGAAAAAATGTGCTATTTCTCTTTTGAGTTTGATAATTTTATGCTAGGAAATGATTTTCACGAGTGCCATATTACTGAAGGGATTTTTACTTATGTAATGCTTTTGTGGAAAAAAAACTGAGAGACGTTTCAGACAGATGGGTTCTTGAAGTAATACCTTCTGGTTACAGATGGAAGTGGAAGTCTCTCCCTCTTTTCTGAGGGATCCCCCCTCATCTGCCATGCCAAACTCCTCTTTTTCCTTCTATCAGTCAGCATCTGCTGTCTGAAAGAGTGATAGAAGCAGTCTGTCCTTCTCAGTTAAGAAAAGGGTTTTATTGAAGAATTTTTTTTTTGGTGCAAAAGAATAATAGTTCTTGGAGACCATTTCTGGATCTTTTATTTGGAATCTGTTTCTGATAGTGCCCAAGTTCACAACCTGTTACCCCCCTTTTCCCCATTTTCATTGTCTAGAAACCTTGGATTTAAAAGATACATATCATCACATTCCTATAGCTCCAAATTTTAGAAATTTCTTAAGGTTTCCTTTGTCTAAATCACATTATTTATTCTCTGCATTAGCCATTGTTCTATTCACTGTTCCAAGGGTATTAACAAAGTGTTTATCTTCGGTGATAGTCTATTGCAGACTGCAAAGTATTCATATTTTTCCTTATTTATATAACTTACTTACCCTTGCAGAGTCTTTTTCAAAGTGTCATGAATCTCTCCTGGGTATACAGAGACTGGGGTTCCAGGAGAACATACAAAAGTCTTGTCTGACTCCTCACAGGATTGCTTTCCTGAGGTGTCTCTTGGACACCTCAGTTCAAAGAGCTCTTCTTTCACAGGAAAAAAAGTAGATTGCATTTAGATCTGTTCCTGAGTTTTTCCACTCAGACTGTTGTTTCAGCCAGGGCATTTATCAGGATTTTGGATCTCATGGTTTCAATGGTTTTCGTGATCCCTCTTGCAAGACTCCACATGAGAAAAATACAGTGGTACCATGAAATCTGTATAATTCCAATATTAGCATCCCTTGACATTCCAAATTCCAGTTTGGGGGGGTTGTAAAAAGGGAGCTTTTGTGATGTAGGCAGCAGATTTGTCAGAATCCAGGTCTCCCATTCTCCTTTCCAGCAGTGTCAGTCACAACAGACATCTGTGACTTTTCTTAGGGAACATTGTCTATGGGGATAAAAGTGCAGGTTCTTTGGAATAGAGAAGACAGACCAAAACACATAAACATAAAAGGGATGTTAGCACTTATAAATGCTGTCAACTTTCTTAATCATTTATGGCCCCCAGGACATCTGCAAGTGTTTAGAGACAGTAATGCAGTGATGTGGTACATACAACAACAAAAAAGAGGAATCATATCTTACCCTCTGTGCAAAATACCTATGGTAGCCTGGGATATAGCTTTTCAGCACAACCTCAGTCAGCAGGCAACTTACATACCATTAGAGCAAAACTGAGTGGTAGAAAAGCTTGGCAGGACCTGGACACACCCTCAGAAATGGAAACTGAATTGGGGGTCTTCCAATAATTGATTAAGCTGTGGGGAACACATCAAACAGATATTTACTGTTACAGAGACCACTCCTTGAAGGTCTGTTATAATAACTATACATACATATGTACTTTGTGTTGCTTCAGCATCTAACTCAAACTATATTGCATTTAATACACACATAAATTTGCTGTCTTTTTAAAACACTATGTTTATTTTTATCAATACAACATAGTTTTGATACTTACATTTCAGAATCATTTAACATATCCTTTCATATACCTTGCACTATCTCATATTATTGTCCATAACGATATATTTTTTCCTGTGATATTTTAAGTCTTGCAATGACATCATACATTTGGGAGTATTTACAGATATTTGCAACATCTCGATGCAGAAATAAATATTAAAGATGTTGTAGGATGATGTGGCCCTTTGCTGGATCATACCTCTCAACAGCTCTACATTTGAAAGAGCTCTTCAGTTTTGCTTCTTAAATCTTAAGTCTGTGTATGCTGCCATTATGCTTTGATGTGAGGCACCCTTGGTTTCTCCTCTTTCAATGGATCATTTGAAGAGCCAGTGAAAGAGAAATCTCTGGTGCTTGCTGCAGACAAAACTGACCAGTAACACACAAACTCTTTAGGACTGTATGGTCTTTTTAAAATAAAAATGGCACTGCTCAGTGGGCTGAAGAGAAGATACGTGTGTGCATGACAGAGGGCTGTAAAAGCATAGCTCATCTTTTCAGCAGTCTCAGATTTTGTGCAGCGTCACTGATTTTGCCTCATATTTTTGATTCATTAGAATTAAACATAGTAAGGCATTACTATGTCTAGGCAATTCAGATCCTGTGTCCCAGCTATAAAGAATAATTTCCGTAGTTATAGCCATTTGCTCAACCAATATTTCTGAGCGAGTACTATATAGGGAATTTTTTAAATTTGCAAAGAACTAGTTCCAGTCAGCAACAAGTTCTAAATAGTAAAAAATCCACAAACCAAGGAACTTCAAAAGCACTGTGTAAAAAACAAATGTTTTATTTGCAGAGCTTTCGAAACAACACTTCTTCAATGCTTAAACAAGTCTAAAACATTCAGTATCAGTTTATACTTCACAGACAACTCTAGTTAACCAATCAAAATGCAGCCATAATAATTTAATAAATGAATAAAATCTTTAAACATAAAAATTAAATACAATTAATTAAATACAAGATGCACTCTTCTTTAAAACAGGTTGAGCACTAACAGTTTCATTCAGCCCTGGATAAGCATCTGCATGAAAATAACTGATCCACCTATATTCATAAATTCAGTATTAAGAACTATATTTCCTCCCTTAAAGCTTTTATTGACAATTTGTATCACTATAAAAGTGAATCTGTGCAGCTCTTGCATATCCATTATATGTTTTGATAAAGCATTGTTATTGATTTTTCTGTGTATATCTGAAAGATGTTCAGCAGTACGTTCTTTCAACATCCTGTTAGTTTTGCCCACATAGAAGCAGGAACACTGTTCACTAGTAGCTAAAATATACAACATTTTAGTCTTACATGTAGCAAAGCAGCAAAAATAAAAAAAAAGTCTGTAACTGGATGTTTAAATTCATTATTTTTATTCATAACAATAAAATTGACAGTCATAACAGGCAACTGTACCTTTACTTTTTACACTCACTTTAGATTGTATATTTAAATCCTTACTCACAAATTCTTGTTCTTTTTATATACAAAACTATGTTGTCCTACAGTTTCCTTAATCATATCCGAAGAGCATAAATGGACCAATTATTCACAATAATATTTTTATCTTGTTAGTATGTGCATTATATTTAACACAATAACTAACTTTAGCCTTAAAATTAGACATTTCTTTAAGTTATCATTCGCCTGCTCTTCTGAAAAATAAGGTTTAGCTGTAGTATCTCTCTCTTCCAACACCTTCTTTCTATTTTTTTCTAACATCTCCATTTTATACCCTCTGTCACAAAATTCAGAATACATTTCATCAATCTGTATAAGGGCGTCATCTTTATTAGTATTCAACCAGGGGCGGCCCGTGTTATTGGACTGCAGCCCCCCCCCCATTGTAAAAGAAAGAAGAAAGACCCCAAAAGACCAAAAAAAAGAAAAAAGAAACTAAAGAAAAAAAAATGCGGACCTTTGGGCATGTGCACTCATGGCATTTCTGGCATCCAGACTGCTGCTGAACAAGTCCGGAGCATGCACAGAGCTCTGGACTGATTCAGCAGCAGTCCGGATTAGAATCACAGCAGTCAAGAGCATCCCAGAAGTCTATGCAGTTAGTTACAACTGAATAGACTGGAAAGGGGGATCAGACTGCAATGTCCGCAGGCTGGCCTGCTCTCACGGGAAGGAAGGACTCACCACGGGAACGGTGACATCACACCAAGTGGAATATGGAGCTGTACAGCAATGGAAAGCCCTGGACCCGTGCATGTAAGTGTATTTTAAAACAACGGTGTGTGTGTGTGTGTGTGTGTGTGTGTGTGTGTGTGTGTGTGTGTGTGTGTGTGTGTGTGTGTGTGTGTGTGTGTGTGTGTGTAATGCCCCAGTTGCTGTATACTACTGGCTAGAGAGAACACATGGTGGTGGGTAGAGAATACCTCAGGCTTGAGCCAGGCTTGAACCCTGTACCTTGGTTGCAGGTGGCAAGGGCCTGAATTCCCTATCCACCACCATTTGTAAAAAATGTGCAGATTTTTGCCTCATATTTGTTCTGTTCTGTTCCTCATAAAATCTGTGGTCTCTGTATTTTTGTTACCTTATACAGTCAGTAGTGCAGTGGTGCACTGGTAGCAATGTTGCCTGACAGCTACAGGTTCTCTATGGTTTGTTTCTTGGCTAGGGTGCCTTCTGTGTGGAGTCTGCATGTTCTCCCATCTTACAAAGACATATGTCTGGAGTGTTTCTCCCTGGGCCTCTGCTGAAAATTGGCTTTTGTTCCAAGTCAGAATTTCCTGGTTAACAAATGTTAAATAAATAAAAATAACAGGCATTTGAATTTCAGACTTCATATTCTTCAGAAAGTACATGGTAACAGAAAACCTTTTATTCTATGAATGTTCTAAGTTTATAACATGGGTATTTGACATCTGTCCCTATTTTTGGGACTGTATGCCTCCATTATTGGCTTTGTCCAGATTTTTTGTGCTAAGGTTGAGAGCTATGGTGAGAACTGAATTCACTGAATATGTTTGGGGACTGTATTCCTCCATTACTGGCTTTGTCTATGTGTTTTTTTCTAAGAGGTTGAGAGCTATGGTAAGAACTGAATTCACTGAATATGTCTGGGGACTGCACAAGCCAGTGCATTTCTTTGTGCTGGTCCCAAGCCCAGATAAATGGGGAGGGTTGCGTCAAGAAGGGCATCTGGCATAAAACCTTTGCCAAATGACTTATGCGGAGAACATTTCATATTTCCATAATGGATTGGTCGAGGCCCGGGTTAACAACGACCGCCACCAGTACTGTTAGCCAACAGGGTGCTGGCAGAAATTGGGCTACTGTTGGCCAAAGGAGAAAAGGAGGGGGAAGGCATACCCGAAGGCAGGAAGAGAGGAGGAAGGTTAGGAGTGTAGTAGTGAGGGTAGGAACTTTGAATGTTGGCAGTATGACTGGTATAGGGAGAGAGCACTAGCTGATATGGAGAGAAGGAAGGTTGGTATATTGTGCATGCAAAAGACCAGATGGAAGGGACATAAGGCCAGGTGTATAGGAGGTGGGTTCAAATTGTTCTATCATGGTGTGGATGGCAGGAGAAATGGGGTAGAGGTTATCCTAAAGGAACAGTATGCCAAGAGTGTTTTGGAGGTGAAGAGAGTGACTGATAGAGTGATGCTTATGAAGCTTGAAATTGATGGTGTAATGATGAATGTTGTTAGTGCATATGCTCCACAAGTTGGGTGTGCGATGGATGAGAAAGAAAAATTTTGGAGTGAGTTGGATGAAGTGGTGGTGAATGTACCCAAGGGTGAGAGACTAGTGATTGGAGCGGACTTCAATGGGCATGTTGGTGAAGTGAACAGAGGGAATGAAGAAGTGATGGGTAGGTATGGTGTTAAGGAGAGGAATGCAGAAGGTCAGATGATTGTGGATTTTGAGAAAAGGATGGACATGGCTGTGGTGAATACGTATTTTAAGAAGAGGGAGGAGCATAGGGTGATGTACAAGAGTGGAGGAAGATGCACACAGGTGGATTATATCCCATGTAGGAGGGCCAGTCTGAAGGAGATTGGAGACTGTAAAGTGGTGACAGGGGAAAGTGTAGTTAAGCAGCATGGAATGGTGGTCTGTAGGATGATGCTGGTGATCAAGAAGAGGAGGAGTGTGAAAGCAGTGCCAAGGATTAAATGGTGGAAGTTAAAAAAGGGTGATTGTGAGGTGGAGTTCAGGGAAGAGTTAAGACAGGCACTGGGAGGCGGTGAAGAGTTACCGAATAGCTGGATAACTACAGCAGAGCTAGTAAGGGAGACTGCTAGAAAGGTGCTTGGTGTGACATCTGGACAGAGGAATGAGGACAAGGAGACCTGGTGGTGGAATGAGGAAGTACAGGGGAGTATACAGAGGAAGAGGCTGGCAAAGAAGAAGTGGGATTGTCAAAGAGATGAAGAATGTAGACATGAGAGTAAGGAGATGAGACGCATGGCAAAGAGAGAGGTGGCAAAGGCTAAGGATAAGGCATAGGGAAAGTTGTATGAGAGATTGGACACAAAAGAGGGAGAAAAGGACCTGTACCAATTGGCTAGACAGAGAGACAGAGCTGGGAAAGATGTGCAGCAGGTAAGGGTGATAAAGGATATTGAGGGAAACATACTCAAAAGCGAGGAGACTGTGTTGAGTAGATGGAAAGAGTACTTTGAAGGGCTGATGAATGAAGAGAATGAGAGAGAGAGAAAGTGGAATGATGTAGATAGTGAATCAGGAAGTGATACACATTAACAAGGAGGAAGTAGAGGATGAAGAATGGAAAGGCTGTTGGCCCAGATGACATACCAGTGGAAGCATGGAGGTGCTTAGGAGAAATAGCAGTGGAATTTTTAACCAGATTGTTTAATGAAATTCTGGAAAGTCAGAGGATGCATGAGGAGTGGAGAAAAAGTGTTTTGGTACTTATCTTTAAGAATAAGGGTGATGTGCAGAGCTGCAGTAACTGCAGATGGATAAAATTGATCAGTCACAGCTTGAAGTTATGGGAAAGAGTAATGGAAGCTAGGTTAAGAAGGGAGGTGATGATTAGTGATCAGCAGTATGGCTTCATGCCAGGAAAGAATACTACAGATGCAATGTTTGCTCTGAGAGTGTTGTTGCTGAAATACAGAGAAGGTCAGAAGGAGTTGCATTGTGTCTTTGTGGACTTAGAAAAAGCATATGACAGGGTGCCTAGAGAGAAGTTGTGGTATTGTATGAGGAAGTTGGGAGTGGCAGAGAAGTATGTAAGAGTGGTACAGGATATTTACGAGGGTAGTGTGACATTGGTGAGGACTTCAGTGGGAGTGACAGATACATTTAAGGTGGAGGTGGGATTACATCAAGGATCAGCTCTGAGCCCTTTCTTATTTGCAGTGGTGATGGACAGGTTGACAGATGAGATCGGACAGGAGGCCCCGTGGACTATGATGTTTGCAGATGACATTGTGATATGTAGTGAGAGTAGGGACCAGGTTGAGGAGACCATGGAGAGGTGGAGATATGCTTTAGAAAAGAGAGATATGAAGGTCAGCAGGGCTAAAACAGAATATATGTGTGTAAATGAGAGGGAGAGTAGAGGAATGGTGAGGATGCAGGGAGTAAAGCTGGTAAAGGTGGATGAGTTTAAGTACTTGGGATCAACAGTTCAGAGTAATGGTGAGTGTGGAAGAGAGGTGAAGAAGAGAGTACAGGCAGGGTGGAATGGGTGGAGAAGAGTGTCAGGAGTGATTTGTGACAGACGGGTACCGGTAAGAGTGAAAGGGAAGGTCTACAAGAGGGTAGTGAGACCAGCTATGTTATATGGGTTGGAGACTGTGGCATTGACAAAAAGGCAGGATTCAGAGCTGGATGTGGCAGAGTTAAGATGTTAAGATTTGCACTGGGTGTGACTAGGATGGACAGGATTAGGAATCAGTATATCAGAGGGTCAGCTCAGGTTGGACAGTTTGGAGACAAAGCAAGAGAGGCAAGATTGCATTGGTTTTGACATGTGCTGAGGGGGGATGCTGGTTATATTGGGAAAAGGATGTTAAAGATGGAGCTGCCAGGTAAGAGGAAAAGAGAAAGGCCTAAGGTAAGGTTTATGGATGTGGTGAGAGAGGACATGCAGGTGGTTGGTGTGAAAGAGCATGATGCAGAGGACAGGAAGAAATGGAAACAGATGATCCGTTGTGGCGACCCCTAATGGGAACAGCCAAATGAAAATGATGATTTCCCCTATTATTGAATTTGTTCAGGTGTTTTGTGCTAAGAGTTTGACAGCTATGGTGAGGACTGAATTCACTAATTGGTAGCCATTTAAGTTTCAGTCTTCCTCTCTTTCACAAAACAGATGATTTGGCATAGTGGTATCTTGCTCTGACTGTTTTGCACAGGGTCCTGGGTTCAATACTTGGCAGTGAAATGTATGGTGATAACACAGCATTTTATTCTAGCAACTTTCCAACATTATATAAGCAATGTTTAAAATGTGTCCCTGGTTTTTGGGCTTTTGTCCCACCCCCCAATAAATGTTGGCTTTTTCCAGATTTCTTGTGCTGCAAAGTTCAGAGATACAGCTGAGTGTCAAGTAGATTGTACAAGAAGCTGAGAGCTGCAGGGGAACAAAAGTTTAGTGCTGCTTATGCTATGACTGCTTGCATTGTTAATAGCACAAAATGTAGTGCACTTGATTTTGATGCACAAGGCTGTGGGTTCTACTCCCACAGTAGGTAGATGCATTGCTGATACTGTACTGTGTTGTACAGGGGTTGGATGCTGCAGTCCTTTTTGGCAAAGATATCTAGTAATTATGAACCTGTCATCAGTTTGCCTTCCATTCCCTATTGCAATATTACCAGCTTATAATTTTTTAATGCAACATAGGCAAGTTATTCCTCAAGGGCAGCAGGCACTTTATTTGTAGATGAAACAATGAAATATAAAGTTGTTTGCTAGCAGCAACCTCTTCATTAGTTACAGATTTCTTTAATGTGGAATTATTTAGATGACTTTTACTTCTTCAGAGATTGTGCATATTTACTGATACTGGTGGACTGTAGAAGTTTGAGTAGACTTTTATGATGGGAACGTTCTGACTTGAACAGTTTTGTTATTATCGGTGCATACATTTTGTTTCATTGTTTTCTGGAAAAATGTTCAAAACAATACATTTAAAACGCCCTCTAACAACTGTACTGTATTGTACAAGGAAAATAATTTAATACAGTCAGGAAGGTGCATCAAAGAGCATGTGTATGTTTCATGTGCAAGGGGCCTAAGATTTGAAAATAACCCAAAGTTAATCTTTATCTCCCACAGTTTCAATGACAGAGAAGTTTTAATGCTGTCTGTTTTCATTGTGAGACTGCATTGCTTTGTTTAGCAGATGTCTTAGTGTTTGTGCTGTAAAATGCAAAATAAAACTTTCAAATGAAATCCAAATCATCGTAGAAGTAAAGCAGTATGCACATTAGTGTTTATGGTTAATGGGGTGAAATAGCCAAGTAATGGTTCATTGGAATGGCTGCAGGGGGGAGGCTTCATTCGACCATGATTTTGTGAGGGGGAAGGGCGGCAAACTCAAAGACAGCCCAAGCTGAACTATACCTCTCAACTGTCCAGATTTTCACAGAATGAATAGATTTTTGCTTCTTGTTTTTGGTTTGTTCCTTATAAATTTTTTTCTGGCAAATCATTTAGGAATTAAGTTACTAACTAATGACAGACACTGAGTTCCAGACTTCATAACCTTCAGAAAAATGCATGCTAAAGCAAGACCTGTTATATTCTATCAACTGTCTCAGTTTATACAAGAGCAATTTTTAGTACTGTTTATATGTCCCCCCAATATATTTGGCCTTGTCCAGATTTCCTGCATAAACAGGTTCAGAGGTAAGTGCAAATAAATTGCTTTATAGAATTATGCATATCCAAACCTCTCAACTGTCCCCGATTTTGGCTCACAATGTTGCTCTTCTCCTAATAACCCCTCCGCAAAATGACAATTTTGGAAGAAAACGTGGAGGGTTTACAATTAATTAATAAATAACTGTAATAATCAGAGTTATAGATTACTTTTATTTCAGAAATGCATGTAGATTCTTTTATTTTGTTAGCTACTCAAGTTAGCAGTACTAATATTAAAAAAGTGTCCCTTCTTTGACAGGTTCCTAGCTGTATTGTGTGGCTATTTTATATTTTTGCATCACATTTTTGGTCCATTTTTCATAAAATTGTGTTTTTTTTGGCAAATTAGTGGCAAATTATTAAAGACTGAAGTTAGAAAATAATGACAAACATTTGAGTTTTAGATTTCATACCCTTTAGAAAATTCATACTAATGCAAGATCTACTATTCTATTATCTTTCTAAGTTTATAAGAGCAATATTTAAAAATTGTACCTATTTTTGGGCCTTTGTCCCACTTCTATGTATGACTTTGTCCAGATGTCTTGCTCTGAGGTTGAGAGGTATGACAAATGTGTCAGGGCCATCACAGTCAGCCAGAGATATTTCAAATTGTGACATAATTGTTGCACCCCACTTCCCCATGTAGTGACTCTGGATGTGTCCATCAAGGCAAGGAGCAGTTATGCAGTGTAAATGTGCAGTGTATCCCCCCATCCAAGGTAAACACAAGTACTACAGTGGCTTTTCAATCTTCCTTGATTTTGCAGAATGTTCTGGTTTCTGTCATATCTTTATATTGCTGATTTATGCTTATTATTATTCAGAAAGTGCCTGTTGCTCTGTGTTTAATTAGCAATGCTTTAATGACCATAAGGTAAGCTTGTGTGAGATTGTAAGATGCAAGTAAGCTTTAATAAGCGTACTGTTAAAGAATTTCCAACACTGAAAGCCTTTCTGTTGTTGCCATGCAGAGAATACATACATAACGTATAAGCCTTGGGTATTAAAATGCATATTACAGTATTTGTAATAAAGCAAAGAATTATATTATTTTAAAAAGCTCATTACATTTGTTGGAGACTTGCAGTCATCTTTGCAGGCTTTACCTGTAAACAAAACAGAATGCCAATCTATCATGTGTGGTCCATAACCGGCGCAGTAATCCTTTAAGCAATGTATATTGAGCTTGTTTCTTGTTTGCTTTTCATTTTTTACTTTGATCATTTTTCCCCATGAAACAAGTAGATAGTTGTTCAGGCAGAAGGTCTTTTTTGGATAAGAAACATTTTTACAAGTGGGGGTATCACAGAAATTGCTACTTTAGGCATGTTACTTGATACTTTAATAAAGCTGAATATAAATTATAATTAGAACTGCAATGCAAGGAGAAGTGGTTTGAGTTGAGTGCTGCTTGTTTTTCTTATACTTGATTTTTGACTGGCATTCCAGTAATGTATTTAAAAAGTAATTTATTTTTTCATGCCTCACAACCTTTTTGTTTCCATCTAGATATTAAGTAAGCTGTCATGCAGCCAATTCATTGAAATATTTTTTTTCTTCTGCACTTCATTTTGACTTGATTGAACCCTCATAATGATGGTTTGACAACCAGGGCAGCATATTTAATTAAAGTTACAGTTTTTGTGGTTTTGAGCATAGCTCCTCCCCTTTCTAGTTGACCACACCCCTTACCATTGACCCCACCCATTCAGCTGTCTCCTGTAGCCCCACTTTGATTTGAAGTCGCCAGCCGCCACTGTATTCAACCTATTAACTCTAAGGAATTGATTGCGAACTATACCATTGTCTATATGGCCAGGATGCAAGCTATTCCCATGGAAATATTGTGATGTTTGTACAGCTTTTCTATAAATTTTAGAACCTATTCTTCCATCCTGTAATACTATCAATAGATTCTACAGACTTAAAGCTTAAAATGTTAGTGGTTGATTGTATATAAGCAAAAAATGTATGTTAAGTTTCTATGTTACCATACCAAATAAAGAATATATCATCAACAAAACTTTTGAATTTGAATGAAACTGTTAGTATTAAACCTGTTTTAAAGAAGAAAGCATCTTGTATTTAATTAATTATATTTCATTTTTATGTTTAAGGATTTTGTTTACTAAATTATGGCTGCATTCTGATTGGTTAACTAGAGTTGTCAGTGAATTATATAAACTGATACTGAATGTTTATAGTTGTTTAAGCATTGAAGAAGAGTTATGTCAAAAGCTTTGCAAATAAAACATTTGATCTGATGTTGTCAATCTTCATTCATTCATTCATAACAGTTGGGTTTCGGTTCCATCCTTGGAACCAACTCAGCCGTTGAAACAAGCTTGCGCCAGCCAGAAACTCTCGAGCTAAGGTTATTCATAGTGCGACTCTTCCCTTCCCCTCAGATCTCATTTTGTTGTGTAGAGTTTCAAGACACATCAGGCTGTGCTGTCAAGCTAAGAGCTTTATTTATAAATATTTTGTGGTATTTTTTCTCTCTTATAGCTTCCATAATTAATATTTCTTAGTCATTTATTCCTTATTACTGTAAAAGAGTGTGAGTACTGTTTTACCCTAATTTTTACTCTTTCTTTTTTTTCTGCTTACCATAGTTGATCTAGGCCCCTCCCTTCCCTCTTACCACAGGTAATACTTAAATACCATAGCTGGTATTCTTCTTCTCCTTTACCCTTCTGGGTATTTCTCTCACTACTATTGTTGGTATGTCCCCGAAAAAAAAAATTTTCCTCACTTAGCTCTGTTATTTAACTGTTGTTCTATGTGTGTGTGTGTGTGTGTGTGTGTGTGTGTGTGTGTGTGTGTGTGTGTGTGTGTGTGTGATTGCGTAAACAGCGGTTAATTATTCTACTGACTTACCTTAGAAATGGATAACAAAAAAGGTACAACTGGATTTAAACTGTGTGACAAATATGGCAGGAAAATGCCCAACTCTGATGGGCATCTTTCCTGCATTTATTGCTTGGGGGTGCCCCACTTTGAAATTCTCCCTCCTTGTGACCTGTGTAAGGGTTATAGTGCCCAGACCCTTGCAAAGCATCAAAATAAGTTGATCCTAAAGGGGTTGTTAAAAACCCCCTTTTCTGAAGCTTTGTCTGAGGCGGGGGTATCAAAACCTCCTAGAAAGGAAGCAAAAAAGGGGAGCCATTCGGTTCCAGCTTCTCCTCATTCTTAGGAGCCAAAATCATCCAAAGGCCAGTATCCCATAAAATCAAAGTCAAAACAATTGAAATCACCACTGACAACTGTCTCAGCACCGAAGTCTACGACCCCTTCCATGGTGCTGTCTATTTTAATGGAACCGACTAAAGTTACTACGATACCGACCCCTTCCATGGTACCTCAGACCCTCTCTGCACCAATAATAACTTTTCCCATAAAACTGGTCATTTCCCCCAACACAACCTTCTGGTCATTTGACCACAGTGCCAAAGGTAAAAACCCTAGCCAGGACTCGATATTCCCCATCAAGTGACCCCTTTGTTGGTCAGCAGCTTAGTCCATTTATTCATTGTCCCGAATCTCCCTTAGGGATGTCCATCTGTTCCACTAGGAGCCTTTTGGAGCTTGATGTAGTTAGACTGGTAGATCAGCTCTTGGCAGCCAGAGGTATTCCAACCCCTTCTAGGACCTCTCTCCCACCCGGAGCTGAGGTTTTTTTCTCCATAGACTCCAACTTATCTTCCTCCTTTGACCTCTCCTCAAGATTTTGAGCCCTCGATGCAGACACCTCTTCCGGTGCCAACTTCTATGGTACTGATGGTGGATCTCACCTTGGTACCAGAATCCACTCTGTTGACCTTAGCTCAGTTGGAGCTGACCAACCCAGGAGACCGTGACTTGGCTGTCAGCTCCAGAATCATTAGTATGGCATGATTTATTCCATGGCGCCATCTGCACTTCCAGTTGCTTTGACAGTTCTGAGCGCCTGCAGATGAGTTAGTCAAGCTCATTGTGCAGCTTGCTTGGAAGGCCCCTGACACTGTAGAGCCAATTCCCCAGAGACCAGACAAAATACTCTCCCCCCCAGAGGATCACCCCCACTGGTCCAAAGGTTTAACAGTAGATGCTATGGTGGTGGCAGTGGCCACAAAGAAGGAACTTGCAGAGGAGAATCCTATTGTCCATCCTCCAAGCCTAGAGTCTTGGCTGTTGGGCAGATTAGGGAAGCAGGTTTATGCTTCAATGGCCTTTGCCATTCAGTCATTGAATTATCTAGCACATTTTACCCATCTTCAAAGTGACCTGATCCCTGAACTCTCAGGAACCCTAGCAGAAGCAGTGTCTGATGAGGTAAGTGACAAGGTTGCCTCCCAGCTTGCGACCCTAGAATCTTTCTTTAATTCCTCCATGCAGTTGTTTGCACATACAACCCAAGGGGCAGCCAGAGCAGCGGGTGCAGGCATTATCATGAGACGTCACACCTGGATGCACTTGTGTGATTTTGCAGACCCTTTCAAGTCTTCCTTTGTCAACACTCCTGTTATTTCCTTGTTGTTTGGCCCAAAAGTCAAAGACACATTAGCCATGTGGAAAAAGGATGGAAATACCCTTTCTGCTGTGGGCATACATTTTTCCGCTCCTCAATAACCCTATTCCAAGGATCAGAGGAGTGGGAAGATGTGTTCAGGAAGTTCCAAGAGCCTTTTTGGGGCACATGTGGTGATTTTTCTCCCTGGGATAGAGGGAAAACTCATTTGGAAGACACCCCTCCCATGGCAGTGGGGGTCCACATAACCAGGGTTACACAGATTCTTTCTCTGGGCAACCCTATCAGCGCTCTGGAGGAGCAGCCCGATTGCTTATCTCTGGAGGCAGTCGGGGGAAGGTTCTCTCTGCACCACTTGGCCTGGCATTCAATAACATCAGATTCTTGGGTGCAGACAATAATTACCAGAGGTTACCATATCCCCTTCAATCTTTATCCAAGGTTGCAAAGTCAAATACTCGACATTCCACCCAGTCAGAGGGATGAAGCAGCTCACAAAATTCAAAAGCTGCTCAGAAAAAGAGTCATCCAAACAGTCCCACCAGATAAAGTAGGAATCGGATTTTACTCAAGATTCTTTTTAGTCCCAAAAAGGAAAGGGGACTGGAGGCTGATTCTAGACCTCAGTATCTTAAACAAGTTTGTCAAACAGGCAAAATTCCAGATGGTCATGGTTCAGTCTATCCTTCCTTTTCTGGAAAAAGACATTTGGATGTGCTCTATCTTCAGGATGTGTATTACCACATAAAACTGGACAAGCACTCCAGAAGATATCTCCACTTTTGGCTGGGAGCCACTCATTACCAATTTCATGCACTGCCCTTTGGTCTCACCACAGCCCCCAGGATATTCACCAAATGCATGGCAGTGGTATCAACTCATCTGAGACTACAAGGATTCCGGGTGTTTCCATATTTAGACGATTGGCTCCTTACTGCCCCTACCAGGCATCTATTGCTTCACACCTTATACTACACTCTGGAACTGGCAGAGCTCATAGGCATTTCAATAAACAAAGAAAAGTCAAATCTAAAACCTACTCAAAACTTAGAATTCATCAGAGCAACATTTGCCACAAGACTCTGTCTGGTTGCTCTACCTCTTCACAGATTACAAAGGTTAAGGTCACAGCTCCAAGCAATTCTCTCTCAAGACATAGCCCCAGCTTGCTTAGTCTTACAAGTACTAGGGTCAATGTCAGCAACAGTCACCCTAGTTCCCCTGGCGAGATTCCACATGAGGCTGCTTCAATGGCTCCTAGCATCACAGGGGTCTCTGTTAACTCACCCCATGTCTTTTCCAATCTGCATAACAAATCAATGCAAGCATGACCTGAATTGGTGGATGAAGTCAGAAGAGGAGTTATGGGGTCCCCTTTTTCACCCCTCAGCCCAAAGCCGTAGTGACCACGGATGCATCCCTGGTGGGGTGGGGGGCATTTTCAGGGAAAGACAGCCCAAGGCACTTGGCCCCCTTTAGAGGCCAATTTGCATATCAATGTCCTAGAACAATGTCCTAGAACTGAGGGTGGTGCTTTTAGCGTTGCAAGCATTCCAATCCTCCCTTTTATCGGGAACAGTTGCTATCCAATCAGGCAACATGTTCATCGTCTGGTGCATCAACAAACAGGGAAGAACCAGATCCTATCCATTATGTCCGGAAGACATGAGGGTATGGCAATGGGCGATCACCTCCAACTGCTTTCTGATAGCAATGCACATTCCTGGGAGTTCCATCATGATTGCAGACAAACTGAACAGATGCATTCTCCTGCCTCATGAGTGGTCTATCAATCCAATCATAGCAGTGGAGATCTTTGTCATTGTAGTCAGCCTTGCTGCGATCTGTTTGCATCTCCCATGAATCACAAATGCAGCAACTAGTTCACCCTAATTCCCCCTCGGGGGAGTCCCTGAGAGATACTCTTCTGCACAATTGGCCCCCTAGGACTGCTTTATGTCTTTCCCCCAATCCACTAATACCCCAGTTCTTGAAGAAAGCACAAAGGCTGATGAGCAAAGTGAACCTCATTGCATCTTATTGACCCCGTCAAGTCTGGTTCTCCTTTCTTTGGCCTCACGTAGTTCACCCTCCATGGATGTTGGACCCAACTCCGGGGCTCCTGTCTCATCCCAACCTACCAACTCTCAAGCTGACTGCTTGGTACTTCCACTTCTGGTAATAGCCAGGCAGAATAATCTATCTTCCCCAGTACAAAGTATACTTCTGGCTTACCATAAACCATCCACCAGGAAACTTTACCTTAGTAAATGGAACATATTTGTGATCTGGTCTCAAAGAGAAGGCCTAGACCCCTTTTCAGCCTTGATTAATAAGGTGTTGGAATATTTGTCAACTTTACTACAATCAGGAGCTTCAGCTTCTACTACTAGAGTTCATTTGGTGGCTATTTCAGATTTCCATAATGGCTTTGATGATTTTCCCTGATATTTCATTGCCTCTGCAAAACATTCCTAAAGGGAGTTAGGCATTTAAAGTCACCTATTAAAGAGCCCATTGAATCCTGGAATTTGACGTTGGTCTTACAGACTTTGACTTGTCAGCCTTTTGAACCAGCAGCCACTTGTGACATAACATTTTTATCTTGGAAGACCTTATTCCTGATAGCCATCACTTCAGCCAAGGAGAATATCAGAATTGCAGGCCTTGTGTGTAAAGTGCCCATACATCATTTTTCATAAAGAGAGAGTATCACTTAGGACTAACCTCTCCTTTCTACCCAAAGTTGTCTCAGACTCAAATATTAACCAATCCATTGACCTGTTAGTTTTCTTCCCAACATTTTCAAACAAAGGAGAATATTGTTTGCATTTGTTGGATGTACAGAGACAATTACATTTTTACTTGGACAGAAAGAAATCATTGAGAGAATTGGACCAACTGTTCCTGTCCTTTTCAGGTCCCCAGCTAGGCAGACCAGTTTCCAAAGTAACCTTGCTGAAATGGTTGAGAGATTGTATTACCTTTGTTTATCATCAAAATAAAATGAGTCTATCAACTAAAGTCAAGGTTCACTCTACCAGGTCAGTTTCCACTTCAATGGCCTTCCATTCTAGGGCTTCCATGGATGGCATTTGTGCAGCAGCAATGTGGGCGGATATGGTCTCCAGGGGAAGCGCATCCTTTGGCTCTATGGTGCTCAGGAATATCCTACCATTGGGCCTCCCAGGACAAAAAGTAGCTAGGGACTCTGTCCCAGCTGTCATGAATAAAAGAAGATTGACACCATCAGATAAAGAAGTTATGTTCTTACCATAAAGATCCATCTGTGTTGTCGATCGTCATTCATTCTTGACATCCACCCTCCTACCACCTTCCTACACCCCCCCCCCCCCGAAGGCTCCTGGTGGTCTGGTACTACTCCTGGTTCAGTAGTAGGGCAGTTGCTCAGACAAAGATTCCACTTTTTGTTTTCTATGGGCAAACTCGATCTGAAGGAAAGGGAAGAGAGGCAGTATGAGTAACCTTAGCTCGAGAGTTTCTGGCTGGAACAAGCTTGTTTCAATGGCCGAGTCGGTTCCAAGGATGGAACCAAAAACCAACTGTCAAGAATGAATGAAGATTGACAACACAGATGGAAGGTTTTACATAGTGGTTTTTGAGTTCCTTGGTTTGTGAATTTTTAAAATTTGCCAACTCATTGCACTCCCAAAACATACTCAGCTTTCTTCCCCTTCACATCTCCAACATTTTCTATCTAACTGTGGAAAGATTCTTTGAAGTCTGCTTGGGATGTAAAAATGCCTGTGCAAACACTTCCAAGCAAAGATCCTAAACCTTCTGGACTTTGTTGTATGCTTGGAAGCCATATATATATATATATATATATATATATATATATATATATATATATATATATATATATATGTGTGTGTCCTCCTATTTTTTTTCTTGTACATTGCTTTTCCAGTCTGTCTTCCCAGACTTTTCTAACTTCCTCTGATTGATTCTTGTAATATTTTACATGCCCTACTAATTTTCCCCTTTTTAAAAGCAGCTGCTGTTATAGATTCAACTAACAACTCTACCAGAGCAGGTCTCATACTTAAGATTCCCTATCCCTTTCTCTAAGCCTATATCCTGTTATCAATCTCTGATAAAGAAGACAGTCTCTAGCCTGAGTCCAGATGTATTTTGGCCTCATCCCACTCTATTACCTTTCCCTTTCTAGTTATTTACTCCCAGTACCTTGATTCTTATGCCAGTTTTCTCTAGTAAATTCCATCACTCTCTTGCCAATTTTTTGTAACCCTACTTGCAGTCAGTACTGGCAAAAACCCCTTTCTCCATTCTTGAGTTAATATTTTGTATGGCTATTATTCTCCTTAAGAATCTGCATCCACAATCCCACTCTCTTTTTATGACTTTCCACCTGCTTTATCATCATCCAATTCCATTTTGAATTTTAACATTCTGCTTGTGTTATGTTATATAGCTCTAAAATATGTTTTTTTTTAAATCAGATAATCCTAAACCACCTTTTTCTATTCAAAGGATCAATTTATCCCAGTTATCTCTTTTACCTTCTTCCCCTCCCAGATAATGTTCTTCAACTCTTTATTAATTATTATCCACATCTGCCCTGGTTGATAAAAATATGCCTGACCTGTATATAAAATTAAAGTGACTAAATCCTTTTTCGCTGCCTGTATCTTACTATCCATATCTATAAACAAAAGCTTCCAGTTTCTCAATTTTTGTATTATCTTATCTCATTCCACATATCCTTCACTGCCATAATAGAAGACTTTCTAGTCTCCTAAATACTTAATGTTATCATATTACAATAAAAATTGGTAATTGAGCTGGGTACGTCATTTACAGCTGTAGCCTTTGTTTTGTCTTCATTAATTTTATATCATGAAAAGACTTGAAACTGTGTAAAAATGTTCCACAGCAGTGTGATGTCTTTTCTGGATTTATCAGGTACAAAATAATATCATCTGCAAATAAAGCCAACTTTTCTTGATTACCATACCGATTATATCCTTTCATTTTGATGTCCCTTCCACTTTAATTCTTGCCTCTGATCCTTCATATATCCTATTATTAACCTTATGATTGTATCAGGGAATGCAAATGCTTCCATTGCCTTACTCGTAAAAGCCCAGTTTATTCTATCTAATGCTTTCTCTACATCAAGCTCCACCAACACCAGTATTTTCTTATATTCAGCTTCCCTCTGAATCATCATTGTTCTAGTAATGTCATCAAATGTTTTCCTTCCCACCATGAAATCACATTGATCCATGCCTATCAGTTTTGATAATACCTTTGCCATCCTTTTAGCTAGTAAAGGCATAAGCACTTTATAATCATGGTTTAAAATTGAAATAGGTCTACATAAGCTGGGTCTGATGGGTCTTAGGTAATACAACCACCATGGCTTTCTTATAAGATTTATTTATTTATTTTATATTTTAACATTTGTTTACCAGGAAAGTCCCACTTGGAACAAAGCCAATTTTCAGCAGAGGCCCAGGGAGAAATGCTCCAGATGCATGTGTTTGTAATGATGTTGGTGCTTCCCTTCTTCGTAAAATACTGTCAAATAAAATCTTCCAGATCTTTATCACTTTTTCCTCCTAACTTCAACACTTTCACAGGAATACCATCTGTTCCTAGAGACTCTCCTAAAGATAGATTATACATCATCATTTTTATCTCACCTCTTCCTGTTTTAACTGTTAGTTGTTGAGCCTCATCTGCTTCTAACCTTGGCTTTAAGTCTTTCATAAATATTTCCATTTATACTTTTTCTTGATTTCCACATTTCTTTGCTTTATACACATTTTCATAAATGTCCAAAATATATTTATCACTTCTAAAAGATTTCTGGTTATTTTTCTTGTTATAGGGGCCCTAAGTTTAGCAACAACCATTTCTATTTTCTGTTGCCTAAGTCATTGTGCTAAAAGTTTTTTATGCTCTGGAGTTATCAAAATAGTTGATTAAAAGCAAATATTTTGGGAACTCATGCATATTATCCAGATATTCCCTTATTTTGTCATTAGCATTCTGCATTTGTGCCTCTTCCTGTTCTGTAAGACTCCCATTATTC
The DNA here is from genome assembly GCF_019279795.1 of Protopterus annectens. Taxonomy (NCBI): domain Eukaryota; kingdom Metazoa; phylum Chordata; order Ceratodontiformes; family Protopteridae; genus Protopterus; species Protopterus annectens. The sequence continues at coordinate 1,359,361,258 of NC_056725.1, forward strand.
TGCAGTACTTTATCCTTTGTCAGCCCTGCTAATTCCTATTGCTTCTTAACCATATACCTTTCTCTTTTATTTCTACCCTATTTTTATACTCCATTTTCATTTTATTATACTCATTAGCTATAACTTCTGAAGATGCTTCTATCTCCCATAATAACTGTCAAATAATTTCCACTGCCCATTCCTTAAATTCATCTCTTTTAAATGGGTAGGTGGAAAAGTACCAGTGTCTCAATTTTACTTCATTACCCCGCACTTTTATCTTAGTTTTTATTAATGCATGATGTGAAATAGTTACTGGATGTGTTTTGAAGCTTTCAATCAAATGTACACATTCCTGTAAAATATGGTTTCTGTCTAGACAAGTCTAGACCAGTTATTGTATCTTAGGGTATAATATGTAAATTCTCGCCAGGTTCCTACTGCTAAATTCACATCTTTCATATCAAATATTTTCATGATTTTTTTTTCAGGAATCTACCCTCTTTTCTCATATTTTCCCTTCTATGTCTCATGGATTCATTGCCATTATTGCAAACCAAGTTCCATTCTCTACCTATAAGTAATATTCCCTGCTGGAAGCTGATTGTTTTCCCCAAAAATACTCTTAAGCTCAATAATAGCAGTTTTTGTTGGAATATAAATATATGCCAGCATAATCTTAATCTCTTGCCAGTGGCCCCTTACTAACACAAATCTACTAATATTGTAGTTTTTCATTTTGTATCACTCTTGGAGCTCCTCTAGCAATTAGTATAACCATTCCCTTTTTTTCCTTTGACCTTGATAATCTGATGAATATCCATCCTAAAATCCTTTCCTTGTCAAATTCACATACTCATTTCTTTCCAAAAGTGTCTCCTGTAGCATAATTATTTGCTTTCTGCATTTCTTAATTCAATTCAATATGCTATCCTTTTTGGCTATACCCATAAGGCCATTTAAAGTCCAAGATAATATGGGTAGTGTAGCCATTACAATAAAAATCTGTTGTTCTGACCTATTCTACATGTTAGTCTTTTGAAAGTGTATTCTAAGTTCAGGTTACATACACACACTAGTGTTTGATGGACTAATATTTTATACTGCTGTGTCTTCTTATCTCCATTGAACCTATTTCACATTTTTCAAGAGTTTTTGTTTTAATGAAAATTCTCAAAAAAAAAACTAAATATATTTTCAAAATGCCTCCAGTCTCTATTAACTTAGAACAAATGCACAAAGCTATGTACATTTTCATAAACCTTTCCAATAGGAACATTTGTCTGAAATTGACAGCTGCACCAGCAGGCATTACATAACCTAAAATTAAGGTTCCCAGTGATAAGGCACATGCTACAGCCTGTGTTCCCACTTACACTGATTACTGTATGTTCTTTTTTATCTCCATTCCCCTCTCAGATGTGAAAAACAGCTTAGATGCTTTCAAAAAACATTAACTTTTAGCCCTAAGAAAAAGTGCAGTACTGTCTTTAAATAAAATGCAATTGTACACTGTTCTATTAAATGCATTAACGTATTAAGGCTGCTATCTCTTATTGATGTCTCATAATTTCAGACTTTATTTTTTACTGAACTCCTTGCCATTGTACCTTTAAATGTTGCATTTCCCTCAGCAAATAATGCTCAAAACTCTCAAGATTAATTGCTTTACCTTTAAACAGACTATCCCCATGTAAAAGTAGTTGGCAATGAAGCTTTATAAATTTCACTCAGAACAGAATATAGAGCTGCCTTAGCAACAGACTTCTTGACTTCTAGCTAATGGAAGATAAAACAAGCTAATATCTCAGCAGATGTAAGAAGCTTGGCATTTTTTATGACTTTCATCATTTTGTCTTATTTTCAAGTCTACTTGCTTACAGTAAAAACACTCGTTTATAGCTTAAGCAAGGGCATTAATCTAGGCATTTACCCTTGTTAAACAAGAGAAATATCTTAATTCTACATATAATCGGTAAACTTTTTACACTCTCACCACTAACCTACCAGCCCAAGATCACAGCATACCACCATTAAACTTGCTTTTTTAAGCCTTTCTTCTCTTGTTATGCTGTAAAGCCTATATTTTGTACTACTAAAAAGTACTTGTCTATTTTAATATCTTTAACACATACAATAGTCACTTAAGAGATTCCAACCACATTTAAAATACCTTGACTACACACTACACAAAACTGCTTTACTAACATTAATGACACCAGGTGTGGTATTTGCTTTACAGTCCACCCACAAGTTTAACAAAGCCAACAAAACTCCAGTCTTTCTCAGCCACTTTTTCTTGCACAGCCATATTTCACAAATGTGATTGATGCTTTATAGTCCCCTATTTGTTAACTAATTTCAATGTTGCTGGTCTTCTTCCTGTTCATCTTCATCTCCCAGCACCAGACTCTGTTTCAAGTCCAAGGTACACCAGATTCTTCTAGTCAACTCCTGTGCTTTGTTCAAACTCTCAAGCATTTTCCTTTGGAACATTGGAAAAGGTTTCACTGGAAAAGTCTCTCTATGCACTTTATTGTCAGAAGATGAGAATTAGAGTCCCCTTCTGTTTACTGCCTCCTTTTTTGCTGGATAAACGTTTTTTTCCTCCTTAGCCTGTTCTGCATCAAAAAATCTATTTTACCCCCAGGAATAAATATTCTGAAAACAGCTGGATACAGCAGCTTGAATATTGCCCATGTCTCTCTCAGCATTCCCTGACTGCTGGGATAAATCTACTTCTCTTCCACCTGGTGTACAGTGAAAACTAGTTTCCCATGAATACTCTGCTGTCTGCAATTTGTAATATATTTCCTTCTGCCATAGTTTTGTCAGGATCAACTCTTTCTGCTGGTAAGATTGCATCTTTACTAATACATATCTTGGCTTCTTTCTCATGGCCAGGTTTGGAGCATACACTTTTAATTAAGAAATCCTTTATTTATTTGTGCTTTCATAAAATTAATGCAGTTTGTTCCTTCCAATTTCTCTGGTACAGCAGAAATTCTCAGGTTTTCTCTATGTGATATGTGTTTTAGCTCTGCCATTTCTAGAACAGCTCTTTTTGAGAAGCCTCATACTCAATCAGCTTTTTCTTCATTTCATCCTCTGACATTTGTAGTTTTATCAGTTCACTAAAATAGCTAGTTAATGCTTCTTCTATTTTTTCCAGCCTTTTATTATTTCAACTGCTGAAAAGCTGCAGGATTCTTCCCCAGCATTGTTTTCTCTTCACCTTTTATGGGTTGATTTTCTTTCAGGTTCTCTAAATCTCTTCTTTGTTAGCATCCAGGCAATGTACCTACCAGCCTGTAACTGGATTTTACTCAAGCTGATAATATCACTGGCTGTTATTTCTCAATTTTTTTTTCATACTAGGAGGGCTGAAATTAATCTGTTGATCAGTGTGTAGCCATCTTGAAAGTTTTGTTTTGCCTCATATTTTCAGTCTGATCCTCATGCCTTTTTTAGGCAAGGCTCAAAAGACAATCCCATCACCGTTAATAGCACAAGTAACAAAAAACTGTGGGTAATGCTACTCAATGCCAAAAGTCTAAACCTCAAAATGCATGCACTCAAGGCGCTCCTCAGTATAGAGAAAATTGATATATGTGCAGTAACAGAAACCTGGTTTAAGGCTCCAGAGAGCACTCCAGCACTACCAGGCTACAACTCAAAACATACATTTTGGCCACAGAACCCGGACCGAAATACAAAAGGCGGGGACGTATCCATATTTATCAAGGATACCCACACCACCAGGTTAGTGACACAGCACGATGCTTTAGAGATCATCCACGTGCAACTAACAATGGGCAAAATTGCAATTCAAATTGTAGCTTGTTACAGATCACCCACCATGTCCCAGGACCCCCATTCTGTGTTTCTGGAAACACTGGGAAATGTAAAGGTCCTACCAAACACCCTATGAATGCATGGATTATGCTATCCCAAGCAAAACCAAGACTCACTCCTCCAAGAAAAGGAAACCAGTCTGGTGGACCTGTGCCATAAACATGCTATACAATAGAAGAAGGAAACTAGTACATAAAAGAGTAAAATCCCAAGAAGGGAAGACATCCCTGATCAGTATCAGCAAGAAACTATGATCCCTCATAAAATCATCCAAGGCTAGCTTCGAAAGAAAAATTGCCAAGGACTCCAAAGATAACCACAAGGTATTCTTCAGCTATGTCAAGAATCTAAGTGGCAATGCTCAGATTTGCTCAGAGTTAGTGCAGAATGGCGCAAAATACACTGAACTGACCAATATCGCCAACATCCTGGCAGACATGTTCAGTGCAAACTTCACCCCCCCTCACCACCAAAAGAGCCCATAACCATACCAGAAGAATGTAGAGCCTCTGAAATCACAAACACTCAGGTTAAAACAGCCCTCTCCAAAGCCAAAAACACAGCATCAATGGGACCGGACGGTGTCCCAGGCTGTGTCCTACATGAGTTCAAAGATGAACTAACCCTTCACCTAAACACACTGTTCAAACAGCCTCTCCACAGGCTATACACCCATTGAGTGGCGCACAGCAACAGTTATTCTGCTCCAGAAAGGTGGAGCCACAACAGACCCAGGGAACTATCGCCTATAAGCCTGACAAGCTTGGTCTGCAAGGCTATGGAGCGCATCATCATGGAACTTATTAACAGAGACAGTGGGAACCTCTAAACACTGGACCTTACCTAATTCGGCTTTGGTAAGGGCAGATCATGCCTCTTAAACCTGGTGGACTTCTTTGAGACAGTTACCAAGGCTATAAATGTGGGAAAGGTGGTACACATAGCCTACCTAGACCTCGCAAAGGCCATCAACACCATTCCCCATTCTGGTATTATAGACAAGCTCACCAGCATGAACATAAACCCCTACATCACAAGATGGGTTGCCAACTGGCTCACGGACAGAACCCACATGGTGAAAGTTGCAGGAGCTAGGTCTGACTCTAAACCGGTTACAAGTGGCATTCCCCAGGGCTCAGTCCTAGGACCCCTCCTGTTTGGCATATACTTCTCAGAGGTACAGGCAAGCACAGGAGGACTATGGCTAACCAAGCTCACAGATAATTGCAAACTAGAGGCTATAATTGACTCTCTGGCTGACACAGACATCCTGCAAAAGGGTCTCACTGAGACGGATGCCTGGTGTCAAAATCATGGCCTCAAGCTAAATGACAAAAAGTGCATAGTCATCCCCTTTGGAAAAAACAAAGTACCCACAAACTACCACAAAGGTGGTAGTCCCCTAAATACGGAAGATGTAATAAGGGATTTGGGGACCCAAGTAGATAGTAATTTCTCCTTTGATAATCACATTGCCAAAGTTGTTAGAAAGTCCTTCTATGTGGCCCACATAATCACAAAAGGGTACACATCCAGATCAAAAGAGGTCATTGTGCCCCTCTACTCATCACTCATCAGACCCATCATAGAGTACACTGCTCCATTTGGGATATACCTTACAAGACATCTGCAACAGCTGGAAAGACCACAGAAGTATGTCACCAAGAGGATCACTGGCCTCAAACAGATGCCCTATGCAGCTCGACTGAAGAAACTCCAGCTGTACTCGGTTGCATACCACCTACTCAGAGGTGATATCTGCCTGACATACAAGGCCATGTCCAACCCAGAATTGCTGGACATGCTCCACCTAAAGAAAACCATATCCCCTCGAGCCACACGCTCTAGGGATCTAAACCTCACCACAGCAATGAATAGGATGTGCTGGAATGATAGATTTCTGTCCCAGAGACTTCCCATGCTTTGAAACAAGATTCCAATCTACCTTAGGCAGAATTCCTTGCTAACACTCTTCAAGAGAAACCTTGACAAGTGGATGGGAAACAGAAAGTTTACCCCAGGGATCACTTCAGTGGCTCTGCTGGACAGAGGCACAGGGAACTAATCTAAGGGAACTGCTAAAGCCAACACATTCTGGCTAGGCTTATAAATGCCTTTGGGCAGATCACCTAGTACCTACCTATGAACCTATAAAATCTGTAGTTTTCTGGCAAATTGTTGTTGATTGCAGTCAGCAAATAATGACAGATATGAGTTTCAGACTTCATATCTTTCTGCAAATATAGCAACTTTCTAAGCGTACAAAAGCAATATTTAAAATCTGTCCATGATTTTGGGTCTTTGTTCCTGATTCCTGAGCTAAGTGGATGAAAGAGCACGAGGGTTACATATCGTATGATACTAAAATGAGCAGAATTGTTCTTTTTTTCCAAAGAAGGGAGGAATCACATTAAAAAATGGCCAAGATCGGCAAGAAAATTTTTGTGTAGATCTGTCAAAAATGCTTGGAGCTCAGGTTCAGTTCTAGTCTGAGTTATCTTTTGTTTCTTTATTTATCAGCTACATAAATATATGCTTAGTGAAAATTCCACAACCATATTGTGGACAAATAAAAATATCTAAGGTTTTAACTAATTTTGCTAACTAAGCTATAGTAACAACTGGTATGTATAGTAATCCAAAGAAACAGGCAACTGTATTATTTTACAGTGCAGTTATGATGCATTTTTTCTGGTTTAGCTATGTAGGTGTGCATCCATTAGCACCTAAAAGAGTTCTGCTTTTATTGGTTATGCCTGGCAAAATGCTAGATGTACACATTTGTGCCCTCACCCCCAGGGGCATGAATTTACACATATGCAAATTTTGAGTGCTACGATTTTAGACCATTGGCTATGGTTTTGAAGGATGACAGGTTAAGAGGTATGTGCCATATAGCTTTATCTTAGGACCAGCATGGTGCTGATATTCCAAGAAACGATCTGCATAGTAAATTAGAGCAGTTGCGCCACTGGCAGCAGTCACACTACTGAACTGTAGTGAAGTGGTCGTGCTGTGTGTGTTCACATGACCAATGTGACAAGATAAGCAGAATTCTCAAGGCTATATGCATTGACATGTACAACAAAGCACCTTCTATCTGCAACATAGGTACTATACGCAGGTCACTGATGACCAGCACAGCAAAGTGCCATCTCAGTCCATTATATAAATGTGGAGGAAAGAATGAGACAGGAAAGGAGAAAAGAAGAAGAGCAAGGAGAGGAAGATACACAAAGCAAACCATAAGTGAAGGTAGGTGGGATAAGTAAGGGCATTGTTTGGTGGAACAGATGCCCATTTTATTTTTTAAGAAGAGTAGATGGGGAAGATGAGGGAGAAAAGGAGTAGCAGTGACAGAAAAACAAATAAAAATAGTAGACATACACATATGGGTAGCATTGACACAAAGGGCAGAGATAGCGGTGGGATGCAGACAGAGGGAGGATAGCCGGTAATGGGAGGACTGGACCATAAACAAGGTATGGGGAGTAACATATGAGGTAGGGAAAAACCATGATGGAGTATAATGCATGCTACAGAAAATGTACCTTATAAAGGAGACCTCATCCAGATATCAGTCAACCTCAGTAGCTGACATCATGGTTAATCTTTGCTCCTGATGTCCTGATTGTCAGGGCCTGCTGTTCATGTGACTTTATCACTGCAGCATGAGATGCTGCATGGTGCCAGCACACCACCAACATAAACAAAGTACTTGATGCCAGGAGACCAAAGTGAGACCCCCTCTGGGCCACTGGCATAAGAGGAGCCTTTGATTCCTCTCAACAAGTAACCACATAAGCCCTCAAGAATCCCTCCTGGAGGGGGCATGGCCAAGATGGTGAACTGGTAGCAGCCTACTTCAAGAGCTCTCTGACCTAAAATATATTTCTGACAGGAATTTTCTATCAAAAATTATTTTTGCTTGATTGTAATAACATCAGTCTACTACTAAACTAATAGAAATTTTACTGAAGAATTTTTTTAATCAGAACTCAAAATTCCTGTCATATTCAACTGGAAAAGAAAATTTCACTCAGCTCTTCAGATTGAGTCATATCAACACTTCAACTCAGGATTCCTGTCTAAAAAAGGAATTACATTCTTTGCTGATAAATATACAGGACTTATCATGAAAAATAGACAAAACTGACACAAACTGGACACCTTCAAAGTCAAATGTTCCCAACAACTTGAACAATTACAGGAGATTTCTATACAGCAGACGTCTCAAATATCAGTAATTGAACAATCTCGTAATGATATGGAAAACAGGTTAGCTGAAGAAGAACATCACTCAGAATTTTTATTAAAACAAAACAACTACTTATTGGATAAACTGGGTGACTTGGAAAATTGGTCCAGGAGGAACAATCTTTGTATCTATGGACTGCTGGAGAAAGCAGAAGTAGACAACCTTATTAACTTCCTTACTTCTTGTATACCAATCACACATAAACTACCTGAATCACTCTCCTTTGGCATTGAATGAGCTCATAGGTCTTTAACAACTTTTGAAACATGTATTTCACCAAAATCTAGACCGAGATCCATTATTATGAAGATGTTTTCCACCCATGATAAACAATTAATACAAAAAATAGCCTGGACTAATTCCCCAATAAAATACCAAGGTTCAGTTATCAGATTTGACAACGATTATTCCTCAGCTGTGGTAGCAAAAAGAAGAGAATTTTATCCCATCATAATTACACTGAAGAAAAAACAACTTAAAACACATCTATTATATCCAGCAAGACTGAAAATTTTCCTTCCGGAGGGCATCAAAATATTTGACTCTCTAGATGGTGCAAAAAAATACCTGCTTAACAACACAATAGATCAAGTAGAAGCTATGGATTGGACTAATAGCATTCCTAAGAGAAATGCTGAAAAAAATTAATGGAAAGTATTTGAACAGAAGAAGAAAAAAATGAAGGACAAATAACTACGTATATTTATAATGTTATCAAACCCCTACTTCTAGAATTAAAAAAAAGAGGAAGTAAAAGATCTAAAAAATATTTTTCAGCTTAATATTCACCACTTAACATAGGTACATTCTTCTTTTTTTTTGTTTAAACTTATGCATTACATTTTTAAAATATTAATTACAACATATTTCATACACATTAGTAAGCTTTACAATTTATAGATATGATTTCCTCTATTCACTATTAGAGGAGAAATGTTGGTGTTATCTGTAAATCAGAAACAAGCTATTGAAATTTCTTATACCTGATGTCATCTCTAACTCTATTTTGTTTATATATATATATTACTATTAGCTAAATTGCTAGGACCAATAAGGGTTAAAAATATAAAGTATGTTGTTTGAATATGTAGACTGCTGTTTATTATCATGTACTTGGTCCCACAGATCTCTGAACCATCAGATTATTTAACTAGATATAGATTTTAACTGAAACAAGGCTTTTGGACATGCCTCTCAGCATGATTTCCCTTGTTGGATTAGCTCCATAGCTAAATTTTACTGGTGGTTTGTTTTATTTTTGCATCTGGCTTCTCGGTTTAAAAAGGAAAAAACTTCACTGAGGTATTCGCTGACATGGTGGCTTCGGTTTGCTTTTGGGCTAGAGGAGTGGCTAAACTGTATTTGTTGAGGTGGGCAAGGTCGTATTGAGTGAATTAGAGGTCTCTGATGTGTTGCATACTTTTGTTTTTTGTTCTCCCTCTCTTCTTACCTCTGCCCTGGTGTTCTAGTGTAATAAAAGCTCTCTGATCTTTTCCAGCTACTCCCCAGCTCAAGACTTATCTATTTTTTCTCTTTTCCTTATTTTGCTGTCTTTCGCTCCCACCAAATTCGCAAGACATTTAGAAACTTTTAAACAATTCCCATGCATAGATTAATCCACGAGAGGTTGTTTTAACCTTTCCGTCTCGACCTAAGTAGTTGACTCAATAATGATGTCATCACCGAGGTCGCAAACTTGTACAGGACTTGCTTTTTCAAATCATTGCATTAACGAATGGAAAAATACAGCTTGTCTGCCTCCTATCCTTAAAGTGATCCACTGCAGCATTAGTGGTAAGTCAAATGATGATCACAACATTTATTTTATAATATTAAAATGGTAACGAAGGGGGAAAAGTGATCTATATTTAAATAAACACTGCACGGGGGGGCTTTCAGACATAAGAGGATCTAGTGAACTGCACATGTATAATAATTATTTGTTCTAAGCCACGCTAAATAGATAATGATAAAAGCAATGCATGCAGTTATGGAAAGTATTTAACAAAAATGCATAATTAAATATGATGAATGCCTGTACAGCTGAATGAGAGAAAATGTGTGAGAGTGACTATATGTATTAGTATGTATATGCTAAAATTGCTTTAATCAGACCTACAGTCAATCACAACATACTAGAATGTATAAACCCTTCATATCATTCTATGACATTAAATAAACATAAATAGTAATTTTCCTAGCAATGAAGCATGATCATATGTATATGATGTTAAATGTCAATAATATTTGTGTTTATAATCAGTGAATTTTTGGTTGAATATTTTCATAACGTATCCGTGGTTTTTAGTCTGCTTTTTCAGATAGTAAAATTGTTCATTATATGATAACTTTATATTTAGTAGCCTATAATTAAATTATTAGATTTTTAAGAGAAGGCATAGCAGCTGAATGGAAACACTGACTGTAATGAGAAAACTGATAGAGACCTATATTGTTAAAGTCTTTGTGAAACTTAGATAGAGGTTCATTACTAAAAGACTCTAGTTTTTCTCAAGCCTATAAAATTATAATTGGCACCCGAGTATTAAATGATTGTACACTCCATTTTACTATACATACAAATAGACCTAATAAAACCTTCTCAATACAGCATATACACCTTTAATTGATATTTTTCACTGTTCAGTCATCACTCTACTGACACTGTAAAAGAAAAACTACTTATCTAATAAAAATCTTAAACCATTACGAAAATAATAAAATAATATGATACATGAAGCCCTCCAGTAAAATATCAAGGGAAGTCTGGACATAGGAATCTTAATGATGAAAATAACTGAAGTTTCTGAAGCCTGTCAATTGCACTGTGAATTAATTGTTCATAGGTTCATAGATTAGTACTAAGCTAACTACTCTTGTGAGCTATTTTAAGTTTAGCCAATTATGCCTTGTGAGACTCAAACCTTGCACCTTGTGCTTGTAAGGCAAACACCTTAACCATTAAGCCACCCTTCCAACCCTTTGAACCAAGCATGTTTTACATGCTATACCTTGGCAGTACCACTATGCTACAGCAGCTTGATTGTGAGATTGACTAAAGAGATACGGGGATCATTTTAAGCAATATTACTTACTTAAATGTTGCAACAGGTATAGATGGATGGAAGACATGCTGTAAAATATGAAATATCCTTATTGTTGAGCTATGAAGACAATTTAAGAGTTAATCTAGTAGTATAAATATGCTTACTAAATTATTCCACTGTGATTTTCTTATTATATTCTTACATTGAAAGTGATTTGAAAGATTTTCATGTCTACCTACAATTTTATAGAATATCTGAATATAAGGCATTATAATAAGAGGTAACTTTTCATTTGTAAAATGTTAAAAAGTATAACATTCTTAGTATGATGTTATACATTAATATACTGTTTATAAACAGTAAATCTTGGAACTAATCAACGTCACTACAACATTATACTACCTTATATAATAATCTTAGACTTTGACTATTACAAGGTACTGCTGTGTTTACTTATTTATATGACATGAAATGGAAATTATTATTCACTTGCTATTAGAAGCTGAATTTTAAATTTTCGAAGTCATAATATTTTATACATACATATACCCTAGGTAGAGAGACTTCTTCTGTACATAGTAGATATGGGTAGAGGGATTGTCTGTGTGATTTTCTTCACTCAGACAAAAGGTTTTAGACTTCATAGAGATGAATATTGGTTATAATAATCATTGTTATAATTCTATAAATACGTTTGCTTTAGTTTTTTGGGTGTCTAACAGAAATGAAAGCATCTTACACACGTGAAAGTTTAATCAGTTTTCTCCCTAACATATCTGTCATTACATACCTTAACCTTGTATTTCCATGTAAACTGACAAATATAAACATAATATAAAGTGTCTGTCTATTAATGTTAACAGTCTAAATAATAATATCAAAAGGAGGAGTTTATTCAAGTACCTGAACTTACATAATCCTCAGTTGGTATTCCTTCAAGAAACTCCTCTGGCAAATGATGATTTAAATAAATTTCAACAATTTCCTTTTTAACAATATATGGCATCTATGCTCTGTATCTCATTAATTTCCTTCTCTCTCTCACTTATTTGAAAAAAAAATATTAAAAATATTTTATTATTAATTTTTCTTTGTAATTATTACTACTACTGATCATTAAGCAGCCTCTTTCATTGTGTAATGTACTGTATATGGCATCAGACTGTATACCTCCTGTTTTTTTTCTTTGCCATTAAGTGATGTACTTTACCTATACATTGAACTAGATAGTATGCCTCCTTTTTGCATTATAGAATGTACCTCCATGTCATTTTTGAAACTCCAGTTTTCATTGTATTTGATATCTCTTCTTCAAATGATTTCCTATTTACCAGATTTGTCAGTGTATATATTACTGTAATTTTATTTTTTCTATTTCTTTGTAATTTTTTTATGTTAACAGTTTGTCGTGTAGCTTATCTCCCCGGCCTCTACTGAAAATGGACATATATCCAGTTAGACTAGCCCGGTCAACAAATGTAAAATAAATAAAATTATACAGGACTAGCAAGTTCGCAATTTAAACAAAAGAAAAGAGGAGTAACTATTCTAGCTAGAAATTCAACCATCTCTCTCAAAATAATATCAACATATTAGGATTCCTTTGGAATGTTCTGTTTAGTATCCCTAGAAATGAATAGAAAGATTTACACTTTAATTTGCTCTGGTTTTCAGGCGTTGGGATTAAAACAGTTAATACCCACTTTGAAGATAGTATCCACCATGCTAAGGGCAGTTTAATAATGGCAGGGGATTTTAATTGTATTATAGATGACAAAGACTCTGACTCAACTTGTAAATGAAAGAAATCTCCCATGTCCAGAGCCCTTTTGAAATGTATTGATATATTAATAATTAAAGATATTAACCATTTTGCTATCAGAACTCATTATTTTTTTACTTTCTATACTCACCGACATATATCTCACTCACGTATTGATACAGTCTATGTTTCAAATGATCTAGTAACAAAATTAAGTGGAGATAAGGTAATAGCATGTCAATTATCTGATCATAACCCATTTGTTTTTGAAATAGACTCGGATCCATATTGTTGTCTGCCTGCTACTAGAATACCCTCATATTTAACAAATTTAAAAGAGTTTAAAGGATTCTATTTAAATAAATAAAGACTTTCCTGGAAATAAATAATACAAAAGATATTTCAGAAATATATATATGGGACTCACTAAAATCTTATATTTATGGTAAAACACTAACTTGGTTCATTAATAAGAAAAAGTCATGGAATATAGATATGCTTGAGCTACAAATTAAATTTGACAAACTTAAACTAGAAATACAAAAAGGCAACTCTAACCTAATTTCATAATTAACACAAATCAATAGTAAATATTCTGAAATATTGCATCACAAAACTATAATAAACCTTGAGAAAATTAAATTAAACTTGTATTCCATGAATCCTGCTAACCAAAGACAACTAGCAAATGCAACAAAAAAAATATTAAATATAGACAGATAAAAGAACTATACAACACTTACACAAAAAAGTAACTGATCTTAATAACATATTAGAAACTTTTAGACTTCACTGTAATACTCTTAATTCATCAAACTGTTTTACTCCTTCAATAAATTAAATAAAATCCTTTCTTAACAAAATTATTTCTATTAAGCTATCCTAGCAGCAAATAGACATTATTAATAAACCAGTAACTATGAATTAAAATCTTAAATCACTAAACTCAAATTAAACAAAGCTCCTGGTCAAGGTAACATTCTGCCAGAAATGTACACATTACTGCCAGGTCAGTCATTATCTTTACTCCTAAACGTATACAATATATCCAAAGAAGAATTATTAATACCCCCGTCCTGGAGATATTCATTAATATCCCCAGTAATAAAGCCTAGTAAGGATGAAACATGTTGTTCATAATATAGGCCTATATCCCTATTTAACATAGATTATAAGATGTTTATGGCAATTTTTGCAAATTGAATCAAGCATTTTCTTCCCTTACTAGTACATGAAGATCAAACAAGCCTTATAAAAGAGAGGAGTACTTATGATAACATTAAAACAATCATAACTTTAATAGATCATGCTAAACACAGAGATACAGATTTAACTTTAGTCTCCCTAGACATAAATAGTGCTTTTGATACTGTAAATCAGATATATTTACACCTAGTATTAGAAGAATACACATTCCCTAATGCTTTTATAAAATGAATTATATACTTATACGAAAACTCTTTAGCATATGTTAAGTTAGGATCCCATAGATCAGGCCCCATTCCAATTAAGAAAGGAACTAAGCAAAGTTGTCCGTTGTCACCTTTGCTATTTTCTTTACTGATAGAGCCTTTTGCAAACAATATTAGATCACAAGATAATATTCAAGGCAAAACCTTAAACCTGAAACTTCAGTTCGCAGATGATGTCCTAATGATGCTTTCCAATGCAAACCATTCCTTACAAGCATTATTTAAATCCATGGCTAAATTCCATAAAGTTTCTGGTTTATGTTGCACATGTTGCAATTCTAACATTTGATCATGCAGTTCCTTTCATTCCTAACCTTGGGCAAATTTGATTTTTCTTGAAAAAAAGTTCTTAAAGCTTTTGGCCCTTCTTTGTGTAAAAAAGGGTTTATTACTGATAACTTCTGTAATATCAGGAGCGCCTCTAAAAAGATTCCAATTGTTGGTTATTATATTTTTTACAACACTGGAATTCAAACTGTTTGCTACAGGCATTCTAATTTTATCGTCATTAGTTCTGATTTTTTGTGTTTTAGATGAAGTTACACTTCTTTGCTATGTGACCATAGACGCAGTATTAAGAACCAAACTCTGTGGATACCCCCTATGTTGTAATTTGTCACAAAAATTATTGCTTTCTATTACATAATCCTCCTTACTAACAGTTAACTCACTGATTCTCATCAGTTGACCTTTGACTAAGTTTATTTTAGTTTTGTAAGGATGGCAGTTGACCTTTGACTAAGTTTATTTTAGTTTTGTAAGGATGCATACTACTAAAATGCAAATATGAATTGTTCTGAACTTCTTTTTTGTAAATTTTGGTGGAAAGTCTGTCCCCTACCTTAAACACACACACATCTAAAAATTAATAAAAATTGATTTTACTGGTAAGTAAATTTCAAATAGCTATATACATTGTTTAAATAAGTGGTAAAACTTTCCAAAGTAGTATCCGTCCCTCTCCAACCAAAAACAGGTGATCAATAAAATGAAACATAGTGACTATTTTGTCCATTTAGACACTATCAAGAATATGGGTGGTTTCCCACCCATTCATGAATACATTTGCATAACTGGGAGCCATTTCTGCCCCATAGCTACTCCATTAGTTTGTCTAAAGAATTGATTGTTGAAACTAAAGAAGTTGTAACTCAAAATAATATCCAACAATTCCATCAAACGAGACACCATATTACTGGAAAACATTTTAGATCTTATCAGTTCTAACCTGATGGTGTCCATAGCTTCTTTGTGCGGTATGACCATATATAATTATTTGATGGCTAAAGTGACTAACAAGTGTCACTGTCTAAAATTTTGACATCTTTAAGTTTGTAGACAAAATCAAAAGTGTCTTTAATGTAAGTTTTGTTCTTACCTACAACTTGCTGTAAGCACTTGTCAGCATATTCTCAGTATTGCTGTTAGTACTGGAAGTTACTGGCCTTAAGGGAGGGCTATTCAAATCCTTATGAATTTTTGGCATTCCAAGACAGTGTCTATATGGACAGCATAGTCACCGTGTTTTGTTTTATTGCTCACCTGTTTTTGATTTGGAGAGGTACAGATACTACTTTGGAAAGTTTTACCACCTATTTAAACAATGTATGTAGCTATTTGAAATTTACTTACCAGTACAACCAAATTTCTATTAATTTTTTAGATGTGTGTGTTTTTAAGGTAGGGGACAGACTTGTCACTAAAATTTACAAAAAAAGTTCAGAACTATTCATATTTTCATTTTAGTAGTATGCATCCTTTCAAAACTAAAATAAACTTAGCCAAAGGTCAACTGATGAGAATCAGTGAGTTAACTGTTAGTGAGGAGGATTATGTAATAGAAAGCGATAATTTTTATGACAAATTACAAAATAGGGTGTATCCACAGAGTTTGGTTCTTAATACTAAATCTATGGTCACACAGCAAAGAATGACAATAAAATTAGAATGTCTATAACAAATAGTTTGGACTCCAGTGTTATAGAAAATATAATAACCAACAATTGGAATCTTTTTAGAGGAGCTCCTGATATTACAGAAGTTATCGGTAATAAACTTCTTTTTACACAAAGAAGGGCCAAAAGCTTTAAGAATTTTTTTTAAAAAAAATTGAATTTGCCCAAGGTTAGGAATGCAAGGAAAGGCATGATCAAATGTTACAATTGCAATGTGCAATTTTATGTACACTGAAAAGATACACTTAATTATTAACAAAATAAAAATGTATGGTTTATGTAGTATTCTACACACTATGTAAATGTTATTACAATGGAAGAACAACACGTGACTTAAACAAGAGAATGTATGAACATTTAAGCTGATTAGACACTTTTGTAAATAGTTATGTTTTATTGTTATAATAGTAACTTTATTCTGTTATTAGTTTCAATTTCTACTTTCCTGTTGTACATATTATTCACGGTTTCTATATTGTAATATTTATTGCTTGTTTAAAATTGTAACATAATTGGGAAAGTAATAAAAAATAAACAAGAAAAAAAATCCCTCTTGGTTACCTGCTGCAGGAGGGAAGGTGCCCCTACTAGAGGAAAGACCTGATGACCACTGGTGATCTAGCTGTCAGTTGGAGAAAACCCAAGTGGCTGCTACCACTACATTTCCTGCATCACACCTGGACTTATAGAACAAGGAAACATAAACAGAAAAGAATAAATAAAACACATTAGTACACACATTTATTAAACATGGGTTTTCAGTTGCACACTACAGAAGTGAACATAGTATACATACCCCATCTTCTGGACAGTCTTTCAGAGTACCTTTGATAGGTCCATCTTTGAAGGTTACATTTTATCTTATCTATGTAAAAGAAAGCAGAGGCTATTCAGGAAAATGTGGCATTTACAACAGAAAACGGAGTAATTAACAGGCAATGATCAGAAGTAAAACAAATGACAAAAAGTTCTTACTGTAAAATGTTCCTATACTTTCTCCTAACATCTGCCTCACACTGACAGAGCAGGTCAGGGAAGCAAATCAGTAGGTCATTATAATAATGTTTGCACTGCCTACCAAAGCAGATGACACCAATGGCATCACTCATCACCCTAACAAGCTAATGCTAAGGATCAGCCTTATATGAGAGGCCATCATAATAGCCCAGCAGGCAATACTGATAGTCCCTGCATAGTAAATACAAAAATATTTGTATTTCTATTAAGCTATCCTAGCAGCAAATAGACATTATTAATAAACCAGTAACTATGAATTAAAATCTTAAATCACTAAACTCAAATTAAACAAAGCTCCTGGTCAAGATAACATTCTACCAGAAATGTACACATTGCTGCCAGGTCAGTCATTATCTTTACTCCTAAACATATACAATATATCCAAAGAAGAATTATTAATACCCCCGTCCTGGAGATATTCATTAATATCCCCAGTAATAAAGCCTAGTAAGGATGAAACATGTTGTTCATCATATAGGCCTATATCCCCATTTAACATAGATTATAAGATGTTTATGGCAATTTTTGCAAATTGAATCAAGCATTTTCTTCCCTTACTAGTACATGAAGATCAAACAAACCTTATAAAAGAGAGGAGTACTTATGATAACATTAAAACAATCATAACTTTAATAGATCATGCTAAACACAGAGATACAGACTTAACTTTAGTCTCCCTAGACATAAATAGCGCTTTTGATACTGTAAATCAGAGATATTTACACCTAGTATTAGAAGAATACACATTCCCTAATGCTTTTATAAAATGAATTATATACTTATACGAAAACTCTTTAGCATATGTTAAGTTAGGATCCCATAGATCAGGCCCCATTCCAATTAAGAAAGGAACTAAGCAAGGTTGTCCGTTGTCACCTTTACTATTTTCTTTACTGATAGAGCCTTTTGCAAACAATATTAGATCACAAGATAATATTCAAGGCAAAACCTTAAACCTGAAACTTCAGTTCGCAGATGATGTCCTAATGATGCTTTCCAATGCAAACCATTCCTTACAAGCATTATTTAAATCCATGGCTAAATTCCATAAAGTTTCTGGTTTATTATTTAATGAAGATAAAACTAAAATATCATCTCTGAGTTCAAACAAAAATAATAACTTAAGTAAAAAATTCTCAAAATACTTTGTTACTGAGGGTAAACTCCACTACCTAGGGAGTTACTTAACAGATGACCTAAATTACACTATTCTGTTTAATTAAAATAATGTAATAGGCAAAATAGAATGACTGCAGTGGTGGTGGTGCTGTGGTAGTGTTGTTGCCTTATAGCAAGACGTTGTCCCGTTCGATTTTCAGCTAGAGCGTCTTCTTTGTGGAGGCATATGTGAATGGGGGCGTGCCTTCGTTGAAGGTTGTGCATCAGGGCTGGTAACCCGGTATGTAAAAATCCACTACCAATCATTAGCGGACCGGATTTCCACTGTGGCGACCCCTAACCGGGAAAAGCCGAAAGATACAAACAAAGAAGCAATGATAACTAACTGGAGCAAATATCTATTCACAATGGAGGATAGACTATACTTGAGTAAATCAGTTATATTTCCCAAAATATTATATCTTATTCAAGTTTTTTCACTACCACCACCCAAACATATAATACAACAATATAATAAAATGATATTAGCATTTTTATGGTACCCAAATAAACCTCGAATTGCACTAAATAGTCACTTGCCAAATTGGGAGGATGGAGGAATTAACCTTCCAGACATGGAGACATATGCCTTATCTGCTATTGTTAGAAACATTACCCTATGGCTAAATCCATCATATTCCTCTATATGGACGTTATTACATGAGCAGATATGTTTAGACATTATGCAAAAATATTCAAGATAATTTAATCTTCTTACCAAATATCTTCTATTGGACATGGAAAACATATGTATTGAAAAATAAAAACATTAAAGCCCCATCACATTTTATAAACCATACACTATCCTTATTTTAAAAAAATTGTGACTATTAACCCTACTCTTAAGTCTTGGATATTCTTAATTTTTCCATTAGCTTTCACTTCTAATAATTTTGAAACTCTTCAAATTAATAAGATGGAAGTCTTAAAACAAGGAAAATTACTGTTCTGGCATCAATTAATATAAATGGGTAAGGTCCTGTCTACTACCTATCTCATAGATACATATAATATAAGTAACAACATGTGGCTAACTTTACAAATCCTGAGGAAATTCTTATGAAATAAAATAGAAGTAATGCAAATTTCAGTCAGATAAGACAAACCTAAATTTATTAAATATATCATATCTATAACAAATCAACCTTACCAGGGGAATGGATACTTGTCTAGCATTCATAAAATTATTAAAAAAGTAAAGATGTATCATAAAAACACATTGGTAAATGGACATCCCCCAGAGGACGATGAGAAAAAACCTATTCTAATATCTTCAAAACACACTATACTGTCACTTCATTGGCAGTTGTTCTCATGGAGATTCCTACATAGAGGTTTTATCACCCCCATAATGTCGCTCTAATATTTGCTAGTGAAGATGTTTGTTGAAGATGTAAAAAAAATTAAAAGCAAACTGCAAACATGTTTTTTATGATTGAAAAAATTTAGATACTTATTAGAGTAATGTAAATTATTTCTTTCAGATTATATTTAATGACAATTTCAAATTAACAAAATCATTGGTTTTGTTTAACTTCCCTACACCAAAATGTGTTTCAAGGAAAAGACTATCAACTCTTTGGACTTTACTAACCATTGCCCAAAAGATCCAATGAAAAGCAGTGAAATTCAGTTTTGGTTAACCAAAGAATACAAAAGAAAAAAAAACAGCGAAGAAAAATCCACTTTAATAGTAGCAGAACTTCAGTAAGTGCTTTTGTCTTAAAAAAGACTTCTTCAGACTGAAGTGAATACAATTACAAAACATTTAAATAACCAATTAATAAGTCACATGACAGGCTTGTTCATTGTTTTAACCCTTTGCATTTTAAAAACATAATGAACTCTTCCCTATTATTCAAGCCTGGAAAATAGCATGCATTTAATTTTACCTGCCACTTATATTCAAGCCATCCTAATTCGTCTTCAGGGTTAAAGCATAATTCCACATGTTTTAAAGCTTCTAAAACTAAGAATTTAAAATCAACCTTACAGTTTCCAGATTTAAAATGTTTAGCTAATGCATTCTTTTCATCCCCTATAGAAACGGCATAGTTATGTTCATACATTCTCTTGTTTAAGTCACGTGTTGTTCTTCCAATGTAATAACATTTACATGTTATGCAGAATTCTCAGATAATAACCTGTAGGACACACCACGAGAACACGGAATATTTCCAAACGTGTCTTTTATTTGACAAAACAAACAGCAGGAATGAGCGCTTTCGCATGCAACTAGCACGCTTCTTCAGATATAAATTACTGTATCAAGAATCAACTGTTATATACCCCCATCTAAATTGGATATCCTGTTGCTTAATTGAGTAATCAGTCATTAATCTATTTTTCAATTAAGATAACAAGAAAATTCATCACAGTTAGTAAAAGATGCAGTAAGTAGTGTATTCAGAAACTATTCAAATTGATTCAAAATTTCATTGACATTAAAAACACCATTAAAATCCATACATTATGTGCTATATTAATATTAATAATAAATATCAAACAATAATATAAATACTAAAAACTGAGCATATTAATAACAGTTCTCTTATGAAAAGTCATGTCTGTATGATAGTTTAAAAATGTTATATATAAATTTATATACACTCTTTGTGGTTGTTTCTAACTAATTTCAGAAATCTGTGTTGTCACTTTTAGACGGACTTAGTTAGCTTCATCTTAAACTTCTTTTTCTATAAAAAATTCATTTCTAAAAATTCATCTCATCTCATGGAAATCAACAGCATTTTTAGCAACGTATATGAACATTGTGTTATGCAGAATACTAAATAAACCACACATTTAGACTTGCAAGAGAATGTCTCATTGATATCAATTTTTATGTTGTTAATAATTAAGTGTGTCTCTTCAGTGTACAGAAAATTGCACATGTTGCAATTCTAACATTTGATCATGCAGTTTCTTTCATTCCTAACCTTGGGCAAATTTGATTTTTCTTGAAAAAAAAGTTCTTAAAGCTTATTACTGATAACTTCTGTAATATCAGGAGCGCCTCTAAAAAGATTCCAATTGTTGGTTATTATATTTTTTACAACACTGGAATTCAAACTGTTTGCTACAGGCATTCTAATTTTATCGTCATTAGTTCTGATTTTTTTGTGTTTTAGATGAAGTTACACTTCTTTGCTATGTGACCATAGACGCAGTATCAAGAACCAAACTTTGCGGATACCCCCTATTTTGTAATTTGTCACAAAAGTTATTGCTTTCTATTACATAATCCTCCTTACTAACAGTTAACTCACTGATTCTCATCAGTTGACCTTTGACTAAGTTTATTTTAGTTTTGTAAGGATGGCAGTTGACCTTTGACTAAGTTTATTTTAGTTTTGTAAGGATGCAAAGTACTAAAATGCAAATATGAATTGTTCTGAACTTCTTTTTTGTAAATTTTGGTGGCAGGTCTGTCCCCTACCTTAAACACACACACATCTAAAAAATTTTAAAAAAATGATTTTACTGGTAAGTAAATTTCAAATAGCTATATACATTGTTTAAATAAGTGGTAAAACTTTCCAAAGTAGTATCCATCCCTCTCCAAACCAAAAATAGGTGTCAATAAAATGAAACATAGTGACTATTTTGTCCATTTAGACACTATCAATAATATGGGTGGTTTTCCACTCATTCATCAATAAATTTGCATGACTGGGAGCCATTTCTGCCCCATAGCTACTCTATTAGTTTGTCTAAGGAATTGATTGTTGAAACTAAAGAAGTTGTAACTCAAAATAATATCCAACAATTCCATCAAACGAGACACCATATTACTGGAAAGCATTTTAGATCTTATCAGTTCTAACCTGATGGTGTCCATAGCTTCTTTGTTCGGTATGACCATATATAATGATTTGATGGCTTAAGTGACTAACAAGTCACTGTCTAAAATTTTGACATCTTTAAGTTTGTAGACAAAATCAAAAGTGTCTTTAATGTAAGTTTTGCTCTTACCTACAACTTGCTGTAAGCACTTGTCAGCATAAATGGGCATATTCTCAGTATTGCTGTTAGTACTGGAAGCTATTGGCGTTAAGGGAGGGCTATTCAAATCCTTATGAATTTTTGGTATTCCAAGACAGTGTCTACATGGACAGCATAGTCACCGTGTTTTGTTTTATTGATCACCTGTTTTTGATTTGGAGAAGTACAGATACTACTTTGGAAAGTTTTACCACCTATTTAAACAATGTATGTAGCTATTTGAAATTTACTTACCAGTACAACCATGTTTCTATTAATTTTTTAGATGTGTGTGTTTTTAAGGTAGGGGACAGACTTGTCATCAAAATTTACAAAGAAAGAAGTTCAGAACAATTCATATTTTCATTTTAGTAGTATGCATCCTTACAAAACTAAAATAAACTTAGCCAAAGGTCAACTGATGAGAATCAGTGAGTTAACTGTTAGTGAGGAGGATTATGTAATAGAAAGCAATAATTTTTATGACAAATTACAAAATAGGGTGTAACCACAGAGTTTGGTTCTTAATACTAAATCTATGGTCACACAGCAAAGAATGACAATAAAATTAGAATGTCTATAACAAATAGTTTGGACTCCAGTGTTATAAAAAATATAATAACCAACAATTGGAATCTTTTTAGAGGAGCTCCTGATATTACAGAAGTTATCGGTAATAAACCTCTTTTTACACAAAGAAGGGCCAAAAGCTTTAAGAACATTTTTTAAGAAAAATTGAATTTGCCCAAGGTTAGGAATGCAAGGAAAGGCATGATCAAATGTTACAATTGCAACGTGCAATTTTCTGTACACTGAAGAGACAAACTTAATTATTAACAACATAAAAATTTATGGTTTATGTAGTATTCTACACAATATGTACATGTTATTACAATGGAAGAACAACACGTGACTTAAACAAGAGAATGTATGAACATTTAAGCTGATTAGACACCTTTGTAAATAGGTATGTTTTATTGTTATAATAGTAACTTATTCTATTATTAGTTTCAATTTCTACTTTCCTGTTGTACATATGATTCACGGTTTCTATATTGTAATATTTATTGCTTGTTTAAAATTGTAACATAATTGGGAAACTAATAAAAAAATAAACGAGAAAAAAAATCCCTCCTGGTTACCTGTTACAGGAGGGAAGGTGCCCCTATTAGAGGAAAGACCTGATGACCACTGGTGATCTAGCTGTCAGCTGGAGAAAACCCAAGTGGCTGCTACCACTACATTTCCTGCATCACACCTGGACTTATAGAACAAGGAAACATAAACAGAAAATGAATAAATATAACACATTAGTACACACATTTATTAAACATGGGTTTTCAGTTGCACACTACAGAAGTGAACATTGTATACATACCCCATCTTCTGGACAGTCTTTCAGAGTACCTTTGATAGGTCCATCTTTTGAAGGTTACATTTTATCTTATCTATGTAAAAGAAAGCAGAGGCTATTCAGGAAAATTTGGCATTTACAACAGAAAACAGGGTAATTAACAGGCAATAATCAGAAGTAAAACAAATGACAAAAAGTTCTTACTGTAAAATGTTCCTGTACTTTCCCCTAGCATCTGCCTCACAATGGCAGAGCAGGTCAGTGAGGCAACTCAGCAGGTCATTTTAATAATGTTTGCACTGCCTACCAAAGCAGATGACACCAATGGCATCACTCATCACCCTAACAAGCTAATGCTAAGGATCAGCCTTATATGAGAGGCCATCATAATGGCTCAGCAGGCAATACTGATAGTCCCTGCATAGTACATACAAAAATATTTGTATTTCTGAGCTCTATCATGCAGGAACCCAGCTGAACCCACTGCTGTATGCAAACTATAGGTCTTCATGAGGAGTAAAGTTATAGCCCCATGCACACAGGCACACCTTAAGGACACCACATGGTGTGCTGCTTAATGTAGCAATCTTGCACTATCAAAAGTATCACTAGCATAGAGTGGCATTATTATGAGCTTTACAGTGTCTATGCATGAGCACAGAGTGCAAATATCCTTTTATCCTAGAAATGGGCAGGGATGAGCATGGTCATGCCACCTGAGTGTGACTGTGGAATGTGTTATAGCAGCAGTTCAGAGTTGATGGTGCTTAAGTTACCTCATTATCATAATTGTTGTACTATGAAGCCTAATGTAACATGTTAAAGAGTGCAATTTCAGTATAATGGGAGACTAAGTAAATGTGAGTAAATCAGGAACAGGAATTCATTGGAGAAGACATTGCACTGAAATATGGGTATAGTGAAAGAAGAAAATACAATAATGAGACAAAACGCTGTCTCTGCTTGGTAAACAGTACAAGTGAAACTGGACCCAGGCAAGTAAAATGAAATTTATTAAAATTATACACACTACTGTGACAATCGGTTAAGCGCTTTCATCTGTTGAATACAGGCTTCTTCTGAAGAAATCTGTATTCAACAGATGAAAGCGCTTAACCGATTGTCACAGTAGTGTGTATAATTTTAATAAATTTCATTTTACTTGCCCGGGTCCAGTTTCACTCGTACTGTTTACCAAGCAGAGACAGCGTTTTGTCTCATTATTGTATTTTCTACAGTTGTGTTTTGCTAATTGGTTGGATTTATAGTGAAAGAAGGTAAAACAACTGGTAATATACCTCTGCATTGCAATGTGCACCCATGGCACATGGCAGCAGTAGGTACAGATAGGAAACAGCAGGCTGGGTAAAGTAACATAGCACAAGGGAATTACAGGTTAATGTGGAATTGGGGGGAGAAGAGCTCACCATGACTAAAAGCATAGCACATGGGCAAGACAGGTTAATATCCAGCTGGAGGGAGGTTCACCTTGGCAGAGAACATAGCATAACATCAAGACAGGTATTTATCCAGCTGGGGGGGCTCACAATGGCACAGAACATAACATAAAGGTATGGCAGGTTAATAATAAGCTGAGGAGTTCACCATGATAAAGAAAATAACACGAGGCCATGATTGATGAAAGTCCCATGGGAGACAGAACTATGGCCTATGTGCACAGAATGAAATCATGCTATGGGAAACAGTGGCTTCTGTACATAAGTTAAGGCATGGATATGTGTAGAGGAGAAGATGAGAAACATGATTTGCACAGCACTACTGGCTGTAAGTAGAGTGTTGCAAGGTGGTGCTCAGATATAATATGCCCATTGCTGTTGTCAGTATGGGATAGGTTCGGAAAGGCCACAGAACAATAGCAGACAAGTATCTCACCACCAGATGGAGGGAGGGGTCAGTGCTAAGGCATAAGAGTTAGCTAAGGACAATCATGCACACATACTGGCTGACTTATGTAACCCACAGGTATACACATCTTGTTGAGGGCACAAGAGAATGGCAATGACTGTAAAAGTTCTTCATCTGGGAGACACTGGTGTTACTGCAAACCCTATGCCCACATGACGTGCATCCTGGAAAAAGATAAAACTTATAAAGCTTTTTCAGAGCAGGTGTGACAGGGAGTGGTACAGGGTGTCAGTGCTGGGTTCTATCATAATAGAAGAGTAATACAGTTGTCTCTCAGGATCATCAGTATGATGCTGCATGCCAAGCCCAATGCACAAGACTGCCAAGGACAGGTCCACCACATGAGGTGGACCACCAACAAAGAAGTGGCTCAAAGAGGTGGAAGAGTGAAGAATTGCTAGTAACTCTGTTTAGGGTAAAGTGAGTAAACTCTCATACATGGCAGTAACTTGAATGGGTGAGCTGAGATGGTAATGACTGCTTGAGTGTCTGTAATGCATACACCAGGCTTGTAGTAGCATATACATTACAAGCTGTGCACTGACTCATATGTGATAAGGCACTATTCAGTACACTGGGGTTGCAACTGCAAAAGCCTACACAGGAAGGTAGGTATAAGGTCATATGCTGTTCATATAGGTGTCCTGTACCAGTCTCTGTAATTCAGTTTGGGGTAAGCCATATGTAATGTTACCTTTATGCTTTCATGGGTATCCATGGTGGAGGGTCCAGCCCAAACAGGTGAGCACATACTTGAGGTCAGTAGATCACCTGTGGCTGAAGATGATGGTAATGTATATATGGCTTAGTTAGATGACACAGTGATGCTCTCAGCAACACTAATACTGGAAGGCACACACACACATCCCTGGCACATGGGATGATGGTTGAGGAGTGGGCTGACCATCCAACATCACCTGTGTTTAGTACTGGTACATAAAAGTTGCTGTCATAGCTGGCATCAAATGTGCACACAACCACAACAGGAAAGAAGCATACTGGTGGCCACTGCCACCATGACATCAGGTCTTACACAGACCTGGGTAAATCATTTGGCATCAGCAGCAGATGTGCATGTCAGTAATCCAGGCACAGATAGCTGCAGCAAACACTATGGTAAAGATGATGGACATACTAAATGGCTTATATGAGGAAATGCAACCACTGCATGGACTGTGGGATGACTTGAAGCACATGGAGATTGACATGGCATGGCATGTAGGAACTTGGAACAAATCTGCTTGCTGAGATCATTGACCTGGCTACGACACATGGCATCAGCAGCAGATGTGCACATCAGTGATCCAGGCACAGAGATGCAGCATACACCATGATAGAGATGATGATGAGCATTCTGAATGGCCATTGAATTTCCACCCTGATACTGGAGAATGCAATCCCTGACTTTCCCCATCCTGATTCTTACTTGAAATGCTACCATATTCACTTCATGTAACCCTTGTAACTGTGATAGTGTTGCTGTCACCTGTCACTGTACCTCATCCCACCTGTGAAATGATGTTGATGGCAGCCCTGCCCACCCATCTGGCTTGTGTGGATGAGTTAATTTCTGCTGCACAACATGGTGAGTCAGTGCACTGTAATGCCTAACCTGGGTGTGCAAATATTTGCATCAGTTTTATTCTTCATTGCTCTTGTCATGAGCCATAACTGTGGGTAAGATATCTTATCTTTCCCAGTGCCACAACATACCATGTCTACCTTTACCTTGCATATGATGCCACTGACTCATCATCTGCTTTCTACTCTTGTACTGCAGCAGGTCTGTTAGGCAGTAATGTGGTGTTCCCAAGTTGTAGCTGTGTCCGTTATATTATACAGCATACACCATGAATAATTGACTACAGGTCTCATTAGCATACTGTAGTGTACTACCAGATGTATCCAAGCAGCAAAACCATGCCTTTAAAAGTTAGAATACATAACCACTAATGTTCATTAACTGCAAATGCACAGTATTGTATATCATGTCAGCCATGGACTGGGGATTTCAGATGGTGGTCATTGTCCATAGTTACAGGGCATATCGTACCTCACATGCAACACACAACAGTGGACACCATTATGAATAGACTTCTGCCTATGTCAGTGGGAACAGCATATGTATGCCTATGGAGTTGGCAGTGTGTGCACCTATTGACTAGATGACCCCATGAAAAGCCACACAGCACAAACTGCTGGTAGATGTTGAAGTTGCATATGTGCTAGATCTGGGAATTATGGGCACTGCCTGGATGACATACAGACACATTGTATAATACCCTGTTTGTTGTACACTGCTTAGCAATTAAATGAGTGGAAGCCATTCCATATCCTCGATGGTATCTGGAACAGGTGAAACACTGATGATAATATGGGTGCAGTCAGTGTTATAGGACCTCAGAGAAAGAGACTATGTTATAAAATGCTTCTGTAGTGGTGGTTTTCGTTTTTTCTTTCTGTGGAAATAATATATACTCCACCATATGCTGCATCAGTATGTCATCTAACTGATCTAGGGTCTGTGAGACTGGCTCCTGAGTAATTCTTGATGTATCTTCTAGCATATTGTGAATGTTCCCCATAGCATGGATGATTAATGTTACATAAACCTTCCTCTCTTCCAGCATAGACACTCCTTACACCACATTGACTCCCTTTGTGGTGGTACATATCTACTAACTCTCATATTAGTTGCTCACATAGTAGTGGTCAACAGTGTCTTGTTCATGGAGATAATGGTATGCCAGGATTTAGCAGACCCATCTGCAATGAGGACGGCATTGGCATGCAGCATCATTGGGACTGGCTGTTACAATTGCCCTGATACTTCCTGCTTGATACCCAGCCCCATGTTACAGGGGGTTAAAGCCCTGACTGTGCCCCAGATGACACATGTTTGACTAGGCACTGCAAGGACCAGACAGAGATGAATGGGAGTTAGTGACCAATCCAAGCAAAAACCCATCCTTGCGGGGAGGGAGGCAGCCTAGACTTACTGCTATATCAACACTAAGAATATGACAAGCTGTACTTTGCAAGCAGTGTATCACTTGGTAGGGAGGTTGTACATGAGTGGAAGCTCAAATGCACCTCCTGAAGGCAGCTGTAGTGGAGATTGTAAGGCTGCTGCAAGGTGGTGGGGTTAGGGCATGCCCCAGCAGCAGCAGTATGATGCATCACTGGCATCCTTAGTCTACTCAGCTGCCCCAGATGTGGGTTATGTAAAGCCATGGGAAGGCTAAGGTGGGTCTGGTTGACCTAGTGAATGAAGAGAGACCCTGAATCTTGAGGCAATGTTACAATTGCCTCATGTACACAGACAACCCTCTCCTCCTCCCAACAAATACAAATATATGCGAGAGATGCAACTATATAGCCAAACTGGAAGCTGAGCTCTCTCAATTCAGTACTGGCAAGACCAGTCAGAAGGAGAAGGTAACCACGCACACCACAAACCCAGACTCACATAGAACTATCACAACTGCAAACCAAACACATAAACACACAAAAACATACTCGGAGGCGCTTATTAAAAATCTACCAAAACAACAGAGGCCTCCAAAGCAGACACCCAAGCAACCGCCACCTCAAGACATAGCACATGCAACACATAGTTCACAAAGTCAGTGTGCTAAACAGTCACAGCCCTTAAGGCCAAACAACATGCCAGGCACACTTGTAATAGGTGACTCCATAGTCAGACACACTGACGTCCCGCTCACCAGACTGAACAAGGAAAAGGTCACAGTAAGCTGCCTGTCGTGAGCTAGAATCCGCCACATAACACAAGCACTCAGGTCACTCCACAGCAAGTACAATTATGACTCAGTCATTGTACATGCTGGTGTGAACGACCTGAGACGTACCTCCCTGGACTACATGAAAAGAGACATAGAGGAGCTCTCTGATTATGTAGCCCAGGCCGGTATGACCCTGACCCTGAGCAGCATCTTACCCTCACCAAGAATGATGCCACAATACAAAGACAAAATGATCAGTTTTAACAATTGGCTTAATTACTGGTGTCATTCTAAGGGGATCCAATGTCTGTCTGCTTGGGATGACATGCTTGACAAGCCACGCTGCTTCGCAAGTGATGGCTTGCACCTGTCACCCCTGGGCTTCCGGATATTGGCCAAGGCTCTTGCCACCCCCATAGTGCCTTTTTTAGGCAAGGCTCAAATGACAAACCTACCTCCCTAGAAAACACAAGTGGAAAAAAATTAAGGGTAATGCTGCTCAATGCCAGAAGTCTAAACCTCAAGATGCACCTCAAGCCCTCCTCAGTATGGAGAACATCGATGTCTGTGCAGTGACTGAAACCTGGTTCAAGGCTCCTGAGAGCACCCCAGCACTATCAGGTTATACCTCATATCATGCTTTCTGGCCCCAAAATGTGGACCGAACCACAAAAGGAGGGGGAGTATCCATATTCATCAAAGATACCCACACCTCCAGGTTAGTGGCAACGCACGAAGCATCGGAGATCATCCAGGTGCAACTAACCATAGGCAAAACTGCCCTACAGTTTGTAGCATGCTACAGACCACCCTCTCAAACTCAGGAACCCTACACAGCCTTCCTGAAGACACTGGAGAGTATGAATGTCTCTCCAAATACCATCATTTTGGGAGACTTCAACTACCCAAACATAGACTGGGAACATTACTCAAGCCCCAACACCCTAGCCCAAAGGTTCCTAGAATTCATAAACTCAAATGCAATGGAACAACTAGTCACCATTCCCACAAGAGGAGACAATATACTAGACCTGATCATCACAAACATGGGGACAAAATGCTCCACACCAGAAGTATATCCCTCTTTGGTAAGATCAGACCATAAATTAATCTCACTGGAAATCCACATCCCGCCCCCACCCCCTGCACAAAAGACCACAGTGAAGAACTTCTCAAAAGCCAACTTCACACTTCTTAAGACTGAAGTGGTATCCTTCAAGGCCCCTAGGCCAGTGGAAACCACAACCCACACTGCTGAATCCTTTGAAAATGCCTTCTACGGGCACCTTCAAGAATGCATGGATCATGCAATCCCAAATAAAACCAAGACCCATTCCCCCAAAGGCAGGTGCCCAGTCTGGTGGACCCCAGCCATAAACAAACTTTACAACAGGAGGAGGAAGCTACTACATGACAGAGCAAAATCCCTAAAAGGGAAGGCATCTTTGATCAGTACTAGCAAAAAACTACAATCACTCATAAAATCATCCAAGGTCAACTTTGAGAGAAAAATCGCAAAAGACACAAAAGACAATCACAAGGCCTTCTTTAGCTATGTTAGAAACCTGGGTGGAAACTCCCAGATATGCTCAGAGTTAGTCCAAAATGACACAAAATACACTGAACCCACTGACATTGCCAACATTCTGGCAGACAGGTTCAGTGCAAATTTCTCCTCCCCCTCCCCCCCAAAAGGAGAAAAAACTATCCCAGCAGAGTGTAGCCTCCCTAACATCTCAGATGCCCAGGTGAGAGCCGCCCTCTCTAAAGCTAAAACACAGCATCAATGGGACCGGACGGTGTCCCAGGCTGTGTGCTACATGAACTCCAAGAGGAACTAGACCCACACATAAGGCTGCTGTTTAATCTTAGCCTTACTACAGGATATGTACCCAAAGAGTGGCGTACGGCAACAGTGGTCCCACTTCACAAAGGCGGTGCTTCTACGGACCCTGGAAATTACCGCCCCATAAGCTTGACGAGCCTGGTCTGCAAAGCTATGGAGAGGATCATTATGGAACTCATAAACAATGACATTGGGGACCTACAGACATTGGACCCTACCCAATTTGGCTTTGTCAAAGGCAGATCCTGCCTTTTGAACTTGGCTGACTTTTTTGAAACAGTCACTAAAGCCATTGATGAAGGTAAGGCAGTTCACACAGCCTACCTTGACCTTGCAAAAGCCTTTGACACAATACCCCACTCGGGCATCATAGACAAACTCACCAGCTTAAATGTAAACCCATATGTCACAAGATGGGTTGCAAACTGGCTCAAGGACAGAACCCACAGGGTCAGAGTTGCTGGAGCTATGTCAGACTCTAAGCCAGTCACAAGCGGTGTCCCACAGGGCTCAGTCCTGGGACCCCTCTTGTTCGGCATATATTTTTCCGAGGTACAGGCAAACATAGGGGGGTTGTGGCTGACAAAATTCGCAGATGACTGCAAACTGGGTGCCATAATTGATACTCCAGCGGACACAAACATCCTTCAGAGAGGCCTCATAGAAACAGATAATTGGTGCCAGAGCCATGGCCTTAAGCTGAATGCCAAACAATGTATAGTGATACCCTTTGGGAAAAACAAGGTACCCACAAATTACCACATAGGTGGTAATCCATTAAGTACGGAAGAGGTAATCAGGGACCTAGGGACCCAGGTTGACAGTAACCTCTCATTTGACACTCACATTGCCAAAGTGGTTAGGAAGACCTTCTATATTGCCCACCTTATCATGAAGGGCTTCACATCTAGATCAAGAGAGGTCATTGTGCCCCTGTACTCTTCTCTTATCAGGCCAATGATTGAGTACAATGCCCCATTTGGGATGTATCTCACCCGACACCTGCAGCAGTTGGAAAGACCCCAAAAGTTCCTCACCAAGAGGATAAAGGGTCTTAAACATACGTCATATGCTGCCCGACTGAAATAACTCCAGCTCTATTCAGTCGCATACCGCCTACTCAGAGGTGATCTGTGCCTGACGTACAAGGCCATGTCCAATCCGGAATTAATGGACATGCTCCACCTCAGAAAATCCAAATCCATCAGAGCCACGAGAGCAAGAGACTTAAACCTCAACACAGAAATAAATAGGACATGCTGGAGGGACAGATTCATAACCCAGAGGCTCCCTACACTCTGGAACAGAATCCCAGTCCATGTTAGGCAGAGCCCCTCACTGACTCTATTCAAGAGAAATCTTGACGAGTGGATGGGAGATCATAGGTTTACCCCAGGGGGTCATCTCTGTGTCACTACTAGGCAGAGGCACAGTAAACTAAACCCTAAAAGGGTGTAGTATTCTCATCCTAAGGGGTGGTGAAAGCCACACACACTCTGGCTAGGCTTATAAATGCCCTAGGGCAGATAGCCCAGTACGAACCTATGAACCTATGAACCTAAGAAATGAGCCTCTGGTAGCTGACAGTTACAGGTTCATAGGATGTTACTATGCTATTGACCCGAGGGTCTTTATAAGCCTAGCTGTTAAATCCTGATATAATACTAGATGACAGATATCATCTATGCCCAGGGTTTTTATAGCAAGGACTACCCATGTCCAGAAGAGAAGCCAGAGCAATCTCTGGCAGAAGTTTACGGATTACCATTCAGTCATCCAGGTTGCACATAAACAGGATCATGGAGGTGCTCTGCTTGATATGGATTGGAAGCCTTTTCCAGAGAAGTGGCAGCCTCTGAGAGATGTATCTGTCTCTCCAGCAGGTCCTGTTTATATTGCAGGCTAGACCGAGGTCCCTGGAATGGGTGACTCTAGTCCCATTTGACTTACAGCTGCGTTTCCATTAGATCTGGGTCAGAGATAGCCTTGTTAACCAGACATAAGTAACCTCTAAGTAGTCTATATGCTACTGAGTACAGTGACAGTGACTTCCGTCTATCTGTATAAGACGTGCTAGAGACCCTGAATTTTCTTAGTTAGAAATCTTTGAGGTCTCTCAAGTTGCTGCAGGTGTCTGGTATGGTGCATACCAAAGGGAGCATGATATTCAATAACAGGCCTAATGACTGACAAGTACAGGAGAGTTATAACCTCTCTTCCTCTTGAGGTGATGCCTTTGTTAATCAGGTGAGCAACACAGGGAGCTGAAAAAACATTTTCTGCTTGGCTAACATTGCCTATTTTTCCTAGCACAGCAGTGTGAGTGAAGTTGCTATACATTGAGAAGTCCTGGTATTTGAAATAGATGAGCTCTTTGACTTTTAGCAGTGAATTTATACATCTCATAATTGTTTTGCCTTGTTGGATTTCTTTATTTGCATATGCAGGGAATATCTTTAGCATTATAGCACTCATTTGATTGTCATAATGAAGTAATTTGTATACAAAGAATACCATGCTACTTTTCCTGTTGAGGTCACTCTGCTTAGATCTCCCCCTTCATGTCACCCCTCATCACAATATTTCATGTAAAGTTATGTGCTGATTGTTTCTGAATACCCCCATTATCTTTTAGGGCATATTTCTCGACTAT
This sequence comes from Protopterus annectens, assembly GCF_019279795.1. Classification (NCBI taxonomy): domain Eukaryota; kingdom Metazoa; phylum Chordata; order Ceratodontiformes; family Protopteridae; genus Protopterus; species Protopterus annectens. The sequence continues at coordinate 1,359,395,267 of NC_056725.1, forward strand.
CACTGGTTTATTTTCATAGAGAAAAATCACTTCAAAGGATCACAGGTTCATAGGTACTTACTAAGTTATTCATACATGAGGGTCCTTCAAAGCTTAGCCATGCATTCCCAAGAAGTTTTTATCCTTGTATTTCAAATAACAATAACCCAGAGCCTTTGTATTTTAAGTATGAATAGCCCAGAGTCAGGCGGACATTTATGTTACCCCCTATCCATAAGGTAAAAAGGTGTCAAACCAGAGGTGAACCTGTGGGCTCCATTCCATTCATCCAGATTACATTTGAATAAAGTAAGAGACATGCTTAGCTTTATGTGGACAGGAAGACAATTCCAGAGAAGTGGTATTCTCCGTGATAAATATCTATCCCTCCAAAATGTTCTATTTATGCTGCAGAAGAAATTAAGATCATTTGAGTAAGTGTTTATGCCAGCACTGGACTTGTGGATGTGCAATAGGTCTGAAAGGATGAAGATGGTTCAGGCTGTGTAAGCAAGGCAGAAAATCTCTAATCAGTAGCCTAAAAGATACCGAAAAGAGGGACAGGGCTTTGAGAATGTCACTGTTGTTTTTATGATTTAGGCCCTTGATTTTCTTGATGAACAAGTGCTGTGGTCATTCAAGTTGTGACACGTGTGTGGACAGGTACATACTGAAGAGAGCATTACAATCAACGATTGGTCTATTTAGTGCCAAATACAGTTGTCCTGGATGCCATACCCTTACTAATAAGCTGTGCAATGACAAAACACTTTTTTACAACAACGGATAAATGGTGATCAATGGACAGGTCATTGTCTACATAGGTTCCCAAGTCCCTAACTACTGGATCAATTTTCACAGGTGTGCTATTGATGTAACAGTTACAGGGGATGCCATGCTTACTCAAGGATACTGTTTATACATTTTGTGACATTTAGTTTTGAGCCATGGTTTTGACACCAGCTGTTTGTTTGGCAAAGGCCTTCTTGGAAGATTTTGGTGTTTTCTGGAAAGTTTATGATGGCAACAGGTTTACAGCCATTTACAAACCTGGACAGCCATAAACCCTTAATATTAGCTTTGACCTCTGAGAAGTGAATTCCAAAAAGGAGTGGCCTGAAGACTGAACCATGGGGTATACTGCTAGTGGCAGGTCTTTTGGAAGAGGGTAGAGCTCCCAACCTAATTTCCTGTGGTTCTATTAGTGAACCAGTTTGCTATCCAATAAATTACGTACAAATTTACATTTAGCTGGGTGTGTTTATCATCTATACCTGAATGTAGGATGGTGTCATATACCTTTGCAAGGTCTCAATATGCAGTGTATACCAATTTTCCATCATTCGTTGCTTCAGTAACCTGCTCAAAGAAGTCAAAGAAATGTCTGCCTTGGGTCAAGGGTTTGTAGGTTGCCTTTGTCCTAATTTATTAATTCCATAATGATGCTTTCTATAGCCTTATAGAGGAGGCTAGTCTGACTTATGAGTCTGTAATTGCACAGGTCCATTCACACCTCTGTTATGTGCAGGGGGAGAGCTGTTGCTGTCCTCCATTCATCTGGCACAAAATCTATTTAGAGACTGATGCTGAATACCATCTGTAGGTGGTCTGTCAGGTCTGTCAGGCCCTATTTCAGGGTGTCCACTAGGCATCCTGGTATATTATCCAGCCTCATAGAAGCATTTTTCTTGGCAGTGGATAGTGCTTTGAGGACTTGGACTTTTTTTTTTAACACTTTTATTGAATTATCATTTAAGAAATAGCAAACATGCATTTATATAAAACAAAACAAACACCATATTAACATGTTCCTAGTTATAAACATTATATATCACATGTATTATTTTACATAATTATCATTAATCCAACACTATGTAAATTGCTCAGTTCCTGCCTTCCCTTAAACCTCAGTCCTCCTCCAAAACATTATCGTGCATGTTTTGTTCCCACAATTCCCATTTTTTCTATGTAATTTTCTCCTACCCTTTTCTTAAGATCCTACTTCCAGTTCTTTTATCTCTGTTACTGTATTCAGTATTTCAAATACAGTTAGTTTACACTTTGATTTTCTAGTAACTGTTTTTTTTTTGGCAGCTACCAGAATTAAATTCAGCATAGCCTTACTATATCTAGTCAATTCAGATGATGTACCCCACCTCAGAAATAATAATAATGATAATAATTTCCTTAGTTACACCCATTTGCATACCCAATATTTCTGAGAGAGTACTCAGTAAGGAATTTTTAAAGTCTGCCAACTCATTACACTCCCAGAACTTATGTTCCCAGTTACCTCTTTCTTCCCCATCACATCTCCCACATTTGTCATCTACCTGAGGAACATTTATTTGGAGTCTGCCTTGGATCTAAAAAACTATGCAAACACTTCCAAACAAAACTACTGCATCTTCTAGATTTTTTTTCAAAGTTGGGAGCCATACATATGTCCTCCCATTGTTTCCTTGTGAATTGCTTATCCAATCTCTTCTCAATCTTTTCTAACCTCTCCTGATCAATTACTATAGTTATTTGTAATATTTTATATGCCCTACTAAGTACTTAACAACTTTTGTTCTAGATTCAACTAAAACTCTACCAGAGCAGTTCTTTCACTTAGGATTTCCCTATCCCTTTCTCTTTTCCTGTAGTCTGATATCAATCCCTGATAGGAAAGGCGGTCTCTGGCCTGCAGTCCAAATGTCTTCTTGGCCTTTTCCCATTCTGTTACCTTTCCCTCTATGTTTATTTGCTCCCAATAACTCGCTTCCTTTGCCAGTTTTCTCAAGTAAATTACAACCCTGTCTTGTCTATTTTCTTTACAACTATTGGGAAAATCTCCTTTCTCTGTTCTTATGTTGGCTTAGTTCTTAGAACACTTTATGCTTCTTTATGAATATAACAATTTCTTGCCTTTTTTATTTCTCCAAATCTTTTGGGTTTCTAATACTATGATGGGAATGAACCCATTCCTAAGTCAAAGTATTCAAGTCAAAGTATGATTAAAGTTCATGAAATTAGTATTGTTTCAATCTTTGATGTCAGCAAAAAGTCCTCTTCACAGCACCCGCAATGTACCCAGTAATGACTCCTACAATTTGTACACGGTTACATGGATTGGTAACATATCTAAATAATATTATAGATTCTTTTTTATAAGACCCATTGCGCCTTCTACTATTGTAACTGTCTGGGTATCTTTCTTCCACATTGCTCTCATTTCTGCCTGCAGATCCTGATATTTTATGACTTTGTGTCTATCTGTGCGCAAGACACTGTAGTCACTGGGTGTAGCAATTTCAATGATCAATACTTTTTTCTTCATTTCTTGGACCACTATATCCAGTTTTCTAGCATCTATCTTTTGGACTTTTGATAATGGGTGATCTCATGTGATATAAACTTTGTCATTTTCTATTATGCTTTGTGGCTGATTTTTCCAGTGTTTTTCAGCCACTTCAGTACCATAATGTTTGCACAATCCCCATTGCAACAGTCTTGTCACATTATTATGCCTTTCAGTATACAGTCCTTCTGCCATTAGTATGTCACAACCAGCAGCAAGGTGCGTGACTGTTTCCAATTCGGTTTTACAAAACCTATATTTGTCTGTTTCTCCCACATGTTCAATGGACTTTGTAAACCAGCATGTATGTAGCCCACTATCTTGGGCTGCCAATATTAGCCTTTCATCTCTTGGTTTAAATTTGCCTCTCTTTAACCATTCCTGCATTTGTTCCTGATCAACATGAGGTTCTTCCAGAAGTTTTCTATACTTGCAACTATATTTATGCTTTTTCCACATTTCTTGCCTTTTCATCTTGTCCTTCACCGTATATTCTTTTTTTTTTTTTTTTGGCACATTCAGTTGGTGCCTGATTTTTATGTACTTCTGGTTTGATTTGCATTCCTGCTTGACATCGTGCTTCTGCTAAATTAAGCAGAGAAGTCATCTTAGATTTTTTTCTCCTCATGTTTCAAAACTTTCACTACATTTGGGTCTTGTACGGTTAGCAGATATGAGTCCCACAATTACAGAGTTATACATGTAATCAATTCAGCCATCCTTCCTTCGGAACGGGGAATATATAGTCTAGGTATACAGTGATTTTTATAAATCATTTGGTGAGCATGAAGCATCCTTCTTCTTTTCCTATCTACTCTATCCTACACATTTTGGGGCCAGTCAGTCACTCCAAACCTGTAAGTTAGGACAGGAAGAGCAAATTGATTTATAGCTTGGATTTTGTTCCTAGATGTCAACACTGTTTTCAGAATTAATTTAAGTCTTCTAAAGCATTCCTTACTAAGTTTTATTCGCATTTGTTCATGTTTTATTATTGATCGTTCAATTCCCAAATATTTATGCACTCCCTCTTGCTCAAGTTCTTTTATATCACATTCTTGTCCCAAACTGTTTTCCTGGTGCTGCAGTTTTCCTGCTTTAAAGGTTGCTTTTGCACACTTAAGACCAAATGACATTCTTATAGCATCTGAAAAAGTTTTGACAACCTGCAGCTGTGCTTTCATTTCCTCATATGATGAGCTATACAGTTTTAAATCATCGACAAAGAAAATATGAGAAGTCTTTACACTTTATTGATTTCTAGGAGCCAAATTGTAGCCATGGCCTAAGCTGTTAAATAAACAGCCTAATGGATTAATAGTAAGGCAGAATAGCAAAGGTGACAGAGAGTCACCGTGGAATATTCCCCTTTGAATTTTTATCCCTGGGATAATAATCTGTCCTGGTATCATGGCTTAATTGCAAAGTGGTCTGCCACTGTTTGTCTCTGTAATGTAGTTGATCAGTGTAGGATGTATCTTATACCTTTTTAAGCACTCTTTTACCCATGAGTGTGGGATACTATCAATTTTTTTTTTATAGTCAATCCATGCCATACTTAAATTCTTCCCCTTTTTACAGTTCTCCAGTATGGCTTTATTTAACAACAAATGATCCTTTGTTCAATATGACTTTCTTATATTACCCTTTTGTTCTACTGCCATAATTGAGTTTTCTTCTAAATAACTATAAACTATGTCAGCATCAGTTCCCATTGTATAGTTTATACATCATCCAAAGGCAAGTTATTGGTCTATAATTTTTAGAGTAGCTTGCAAGTTCACTCTTAAGTAGGAGCAGTGTTTTGCCTGTTGTTAGCCAGGTTGGTGTCTGTTCGGGGGGGGGGGGGCATATAAATAGTTCTTACTCATGGCTAAATCTTTATGCAGAGATGTTAATACTTTTAACCAAAAGTTAGGTACTGCATCTGGGCCTGGGGTTTTCCAATTAGAGGCTTTTCTTAACTTTGTTTCAATCTCTCTGGCTGTTACTTCATCCCATTTCATATCTTGCTCCTTTAAACTTCTTATTCTTTATTTTACTTCTTTTATTCATTTAGCATCTTTGTTTTGTTCCACAGGATCTTCATAGATACTTCTCCAAAATGTATCTGTTTCTTCTTTTCTTGGCGGTCTTTCAACTCCTTTTACCTTGTTTCCCAATTCTCTATAAAACTTTTTTGGGTCATCAATAAATTGCTTTTTTGTACTTTTTGTTTATATTTATCTGTGTATCTTATAAGTTTTTCCGCCTGTGCTGAAATTTTCAGTTTGTTATTTACGATAGTGCATGATAGATCCTGGTCTGTTCTAATACTGTGCATTACTTTTATTACATCTATCTTTCTTAGTATTTTTGTTGATCTGTTCCCTCTTCTATAGTCTTCTTAACAGTGACACTTCTTGCCTTAATTGCTTTATAGTTTTCTCTATTTGATACTTCCATGATAGTATTTGATTTCTCCCCTTCGTTTCCCTCGCTACCCTTGTTCTTGTGGTAGAACTTTATCAGTTATTAATTTAGCAGCACAGTAATATAACCTTTTTAATTCTGTTATATCGCATGGATCTCTATGAACAGTTCTAATTACTGCATTAATTTGTTTTATCAAGCTTCTGACTTTTTGGGTTTTATTGACCTTCTGCAGTCTGTTTCTCTCAATGATCTTAATATATCTATCCGTGTCTATTAAATCAAGCAACTCTTCTCTTAGCTTATTTTCCTCCAAACTAAGGGTACATCCCTTGTTTTTCATTTGCTTCAGGCATTCTATAGAAAGTTCTGTAGCATCTTCCTGTGGCACCTTCTCTTCAATTTCATTCTGTCCATCCGTCGCTCTGTCATATGGGAACTCACTAGCCTATCACTCCTCAACATTGACTGCATCAGATTTTCTACAGTTTCCTGTTCCTTTCCTTGCTGTCTAGCTTCAAGTGAACTTTTGTACTGATTTCCTGTGGAAGGCTACAAAATATCTTGATACGGCACCTGGCCAATTGGTTCCAGTTCTACTGGTTTCTCCTTAATTTGGATATCCATTGCTCTATCCTTTTGTGGTGTTTTCTGCATACAGTTCTCTACACTGAATCCTTCACTTTGCAGGTACTCCATAACATCAGTTTCTATTTCTTTAACTTCTCCATTACTAATCTCCTTTTCTACTTTTCCTCTTTGTCTTCTTATTTTTTATATTGTAAAGTTTGCCATGTCCATATTCCTTTACCTGTATTTCTCTTCAAATATCTTTGATGCTGCTCTTTTTGTATTGATTAGTTTTGCTTTCTCCTTTGCATAGATATTACACCATATTAAATCACTTTTTCTTTCTTATTTCAATATTTGTTCTTCAGATGCTTCCCAATCTTCCTGTTTCTCCTTACTTTGGGGACTCACTCCATCATGTAACCTGTGTTAGACCTTCTACACCAAATCCTTCTCTTCGCAGATACTCCACAATTTCAATTTCTATATTTTTAACTTCTACTTTACTAATCTTCTTTTCTATGTTGCAGCTTTGTTATATTATTTTTGTATTGTGAAATTTTCCATATCTGGATTCCTTTGCCTGTATTTCTCTTCAAATATCTTTGGGGCTGCCTTTTTTATATTGATTAATTTGGCTTTCTCCTTTGCATAAATATTGCACCATATCAAATCTCTCTTTCTTTCTCATGTCCATATTTCTTTTTTATACTTTTCAAATATCTCTAGTTTTTGTTGTTTATATTTTTGCACCTCCTCAGATACGTCTTTTTACAAACAAATCAAAGTTTCTTGATCTGTATACTGTTTTTCACAAATATGTTGTATTAATGAATGCAAATTTTCATTTGAAGCCTCTGACAGCTTTTCTTGCGGAAGTATTTTTCTTTCCTCTAATTTCTGTCTTAATCATTTTCTACATCTTGTGTCTAGAAATTCTGGGATTTTTGCATAATAGTAATAATACATAATTTCTTTGTTATTTTCAGATGTCCATGCTATCGTCTTTATAGCTCTTCTTTGGCCTATCAGTTTTTCTGATTTTTGTGAACTGCTACTTCCTTCTACAATAAGGGGGCCATTCTTTCCCTGGGCCTGGCCTGGCCCCATTGTAAGAATGTTTCCATATTTTAAGGGTTCTAATGTGTCATTTTTTTCCATTCCTGGCTCCCAGACTTGGGCACTTTTTTATCCTGTGTCTTGTGCACACAGCTATCTCTTTAAATTTTTGACCTACTTTTGTCCATGACATATGCTATATAAATATTAAAAAAAATATATATATATATATATATATATATATATATATATATATATATATATATATGTCAGTGTCACCGTGGTGAGATTTTGTGAAAACAGGGTCCACCTCACAAAAGTACTCACCAAGACTTGGGGATAAATTCAGTTTCAGCACTACTACTACTCTCCTTTGGTTGCTAACTTTTCATCTCTCCATTCAGACCCAATCTGTATGGTTGCTTTTATTTTCCTTAAGGAGCTGCATCAAAATCCCACTCTCTCCTTATTTCTTGAATTTCTCCCTGCTTTTCATCATCATCACTTTCCACTTTGAATTACAGCGTTCTGATTGTGTTATGTGTAAGAGCCTTAACTGTGTAGCTCTAAACTATCCCTTTAAATCAGATAATCTTAAACCACCTTGTTCTATTATTTATTTATTTATTTATTTTATTTATTTTACATTTGTTTACTGGGGAAGTCCGACCGGACACAGGCTCATTTTCATCAGAGGCCCAGGGTGAAAAGCTCCAAACAAAATTACATAGATTAACAGGTAGACATCAACAAGTTATACAACATAGATATCTGGTAATACCTAATGGATGGCATAAGATAACATATAGCAAAAAACCTGATAAGGAAAAGTGGCATATAGTTTTATATGTAGGTAGTCACAATATAATACTTCTCTTACAAGGTACATATGATACTAATAAATAATGAATATTTCATACATGTGTGTCGATGATGTAGGTGTAAAAAACACACTAAGAAGAGTATTTGTACTACAGGGTACATTGAGATTATGATTATATGGGAATAGGTGGTTCAGTAGTGTTTAGCCTGGGAAATCACAGGAGCATAGCCAGGAGTTTGTATAGTGTGCTTTGAGGAGCTTTTTGAATTGATTGGTGGAGCATATGGAGGTAAGGTGGAAAAGTAAGGAGTTCCAATATTTAGAAATAGAATAGCTGAAAAGAGATTTCCCTGCTTCATTTGTATGTTGATGACATCTAGGTAGATTTGGGTATTGGATCTTAAGGTTCTAGTAGTTGAGTAAGATGTAATTAGATTCTGTAGTGCTGGAGTTTTAATTGGATGATAGTATATTTGGTGTGTTCTTTTGGAAGGATCAACTTCTTCCCCTTCCAGACAAAGTCCTTCAACTCTAATAATTATTGTGCATAACTTCTACCCTGGTTGATAAAATTATGTCTGACCTGTATATAAAACTACAGGGACTAAAAAATAATTTCACTGCTTGTATCTTGCTATCTATACTCCTAAACAAGAGCTTACAGTTTCTCAGTTTTTGCATTATATTTTGTTTAGCCTCTTCCCACTTATCCGTAGCTGCAATAACAGATTCTTGTTTAATCCATACTCCTAAATACTTTATTTTATCATGTTCAATTAAATATGGGTATTGCTAAACCAGTCTTGTGTGGGTATATAGTTTACAGCTATATCCTTTGTTTTAACTTCATTAATTTTATATCCCAACAAGTCTTGAAACCATCTAAAAAGGTTCCACAACACTGAGATGTCTGTTTCTGGTTTTATTATGTACAAAACAATATTGTATGCAAATAAAGCCAATTTTTCTTGATTATCATACCAATTATATCCTTGAATTTCTGACACCCTTCTTTCCTTTGCCAACAGCTCTAAATATAAAGCAAATAAAGGAGATGGAGGACACTGCAGCTTGGTTCCTCTGTTCAGACACAACTTGTCAAAGAGAAACTCTCCCACTTTATTTTTTGCCTCTAATCCCTCATATATCCTCCTAATTAACCATACTGTTGCATCAACTTGTACTTGTTCTTGGGAGATTTGTGATGGGAGGGGGTGGATGCTGGTATGTGATCTGGGAATGGAGGGATGGGGGAGAGAAGTTATATCTAAATGTATCTACTAGTAGATTGGCTATGTCCTTGAAGTCTGAATATGTGATATCATTTACTATTGGATCTTCTGTCCTGAGCATTGCTTCTTAGGTTTATAATATAGTTAAAGAAAGTGACGAGGTTGTCTTTTGCCTGACTGCCTTTTTTACCTCATATGTAGCTTTGATTGATTTGATCAGGGACCAAAGTTCCCTGTTAAGTTTAGCAAGTGCATTTTAGGCATCTAGAGAGTTAAATATTTTATACATACAATGAGCTTTTTTCTTTTATTGAGGAGCCTGTTTGTATTTGGGTTGCACCACAGGGGTTTATTTTTACATTTGGCTTTGTATTTACTTTTGAGGGGGATAGATGCATCTATGCAACTAGTTATATGTGCATATAATTTGGCAGTAAAGGGTTCCAGGTGTCCAGAGGAATCATCACGTTTGAAGGGGGTGCTGATTTTAGCTAGGTTATCATTCTGTTTTAGTAGATTGGCTTTATTTTAATGTCTGAATTCTGACTTATTAGAGGATGCTTCCAGTTTCAATTTTATAATGAATATGACTGATTTATGGTCTGATTTAACTAGAGAGGACGTTACAATTGGCAGGGAACAGAGCTGCCCCCTGTTTATAAGAACTAAGTACAGGATTTTGTCTCTCCTAGTTGAGTTACAGGCTCGCTGGTCCATCGAGCTTGTATCTGTGAAGTCCAGAAATTTCTGGACATAAATTTTAGGAGATGTATAGGTCTCCCAGCTGGTGAAAAGATAGCTAGCTAGCTAGAGATAGCTTTAAGAATGGTGTTTGGCTGAAGGTATATGGCCTCCAATCTAGTCAGGTAGGACATATAGGGGGTTCTACAGTTGGCTATGGTAAGATAAAGGGTTTTGTTAATGGTAAGCAGGCCATGGAGGACTTCCAGGTCAGTATCCTGCCTAATGAGTCTGGAGGGGAAATTTGGTTTCATGAATAGAAAGATACCACTGCCTTTATTTCCTTCATCTAGTGCAGTGGGCCTGAGCATGAGGTAGGCATTGAAACCTTGCATTGATGAGGTGCTTTCAATGGACTTAAACCAGGTCTCTGTCATGACACATCTATCAGTGCATTCCCAAGGATGGAGTTTTTGTTAATGCCTCCAAGCATTGAGTAGTAGTTTATGTTATCAGAGTTCTGATTTGTTATGTTGGAAGCTTTTGAATACTGATGTCTAAAAACATCAACAGACATGCAGGTGAAAGGAAGCATTTGCAACACATAAGAACAAATGAGTATATTTTCTTCCCTCTGAATACTAAGTTCTCATCTTACTTTCAAGAATCCTCCCTTGCCTTTATCTCTAGCTCTACATCTAGCTCACACCTTACATATTTGATACACTTAAGACATTTATTTGTTTAGTTCTTGCACCTATACTTGCATATCTAATATAATTCACCTCATTTTATTACACTGATTTCACCCTGTTATTCCTGCAGATTATTACTCATTAGATTAATCAACATTTGTCCAAATTCCATTATAGATGTTCAACAATTAGATCACTGTTGCAGTAGCCTAAGCTATTTGGGTCCTACCCTCTGCCAACAACCAGCTTTCAAAGCTTTAAGGTGCCTTCCATGTGCTCTGTTACCTGGATTGCTCCATGTAAAGACAGTTTCAACACCAATTTCCTTAGAGATTGTTTGCAGCTGAACAGAGCTCCTGTAATGGGCCCCAAGAAACTGTCAGTCTGCTAGTGATTTTTCAAGTCTTTGCAGATAAATTCCCTGTTATGGAAAAACTTCCACTATTTTTTTCTGAGGAAAACATGCTTTTTCTGACCAAAATGTGTTTGGTAGGAAACTATATATTTTTGGAACTGCCACAGCAGTTCTAAGGCAGTTTAAGTGAAAATGCTTTATGTGAATTTTTCGTGTAAAAAAAAAATAACTTTTGACGTAATTTTTTTACAGGTTTGCAGGTCTGTGTATTTGGACAGGATATTCTACTCATGGGGACTGTCAATGTTCTCTGTTGTTCCATTACTAAATCATGTAGGATCCTCTATTTATCTTCAGGGTCCAATTCTTGGACACCCTATGGAGAACATACTGTCTCCATGGTTTTACCTTGCCCTGTCTGCAAGAAGAAAGATGTTAGATGGTCTTTAGATATCAAGCTAGCCCCTGTTGTGCCTCACCCACTGATAGGTGTCTCTACTGTAGCTATGTTTAGTTCCTGAGACCACTCATCTTTTTCCCTGTCCCTCTGTTGTTGCATTACAGCCACCATGGACTAGGGGATAGCCACACTCTCTGTGACTGTAGAGGTGCCCTTGGCAGGTAAGGAAAAACTACTCTTGTCAGTCTCAAAGAAAGGGCCAGGTGAAGAGTCTTCACTCAGTGGGAATAAGAAACCTGAATCTGGGATGAGTATGCTTTCTGTGGGTCAATCACTTTCCAGGAAGGTTCCCTAGAAGAATGAACATACTGAGAAAATATTGCCTTATCTGTTTCTGCTTCTTTGCATGGGGGATTTGCTTTAATTTGTGAAGGAGCTCACTCTACCCTTTTCTTGCCTAATACTTTTTCAGGCAATAAAAAAAAAGAGTTTCCTCTTTTTCTGCCTTAGATTTAGTCAGAAGTGCAGGTATTTCAGGGGGATCACTGTATCTCAGGAACTTATTTTCAATATGAACAGTCTGGTTCTGAGGAAAGTATGGCACACTCGATGATTTATCTTTTTGTGACAGTTTATCTAAGATGAAAGAGTATTTCAGTGAGAATAGAATGAACTTCCTATTGCACAGAAAATGTGTTTTGATTTTTATAGTTGAATATGCTTAAATCTGTTGAAGTCCCTCCTGTTTTGCATGCTTTAGAGAATGCTTTTCCTGCTGCTTTTAGTGAATTGAAACTGTCTCAGAATATTCCACAACACTGAGATATCCAATTATGGTTTTATTAGGTATAAAATAGTGTCATCTGCATATAAAGCCAACTTTTATTGACTACTATACCAATTTCTGAGCCCTTTATTTGCTTTGCTAGTGGTTTTAAGTTTAATGCAAATAACAAAGAGGAAAGATGACACCCCTGCCTGGTTCCTCTGCTCAAACAGGACTTATCAAAGAGGAACCCCCCACTTTAATATTCCCTCCGATCCCTCATATATATCCTCCTAATCACCCTTATAATTTTATCAAGAAACACAAATGGTTCCATTGCCCTGCTCATAAATTCCAGTTTACTGTGTCAAATACTATCTCTCCATCAAGACCTAACAATAACAGTGATACTTTCTTACATTCTGCTTCCCTCTAGATCATCATCACTCTGTTAATGTTGTCAAATGTTTGCCTCCCCTCCACAAAACTACACTGATCCATAACAATCAATTTTGGCATCACTCTTGCCATTCTTTTAGTCATTATAGATATTACCACTTTATAATCACGGTTTAAAATTAAAATAGGCTTATATGAAATTCAATCTGATGGGTCTTTACCATCTTTTGGTATTACAGCCACCACCGGTTTTCTTCCAGGATGTCGGTGCTTCTCCTCCTTTTTTAATACTGTCAAATAAAACCTACCAAATCTTTGTCACATTCTTCCCTCCTAGCTTCCAAACTTCCAAACTTCCACAGGAATTCTATCTATTCCTGGGGACTTTCCTGTAGATTAGTTACATTTCATTGATTGTACATTACCATTTTTATCTCATCTCCTCCTATCCTGACAGTTAGTAATTTATTTATTATGTAGTTATTTATTTTATATTTTGTTACCGGGAAAGTCCTACTGGATGTGGGTCCTTTTTCAGCAGAAGCCCGGAGAGAAAAGCCCACCTTATCTACCTCAAACCTTGGCATATTTAATTCTTCATAAACATTTCCATTTGTTCTTTTATTTCTCTAATTTACACATATTTTTTTTTAATAAAATTTCCAAAATATGTCTAATACTTCCACAGGATCTGTGGTTATTTTTCTTGTTATAGGCTTCTCAAGCTTGGCAACAACCTATATATTTTCTGCTGTCTGAGCCATTGTGCTAAAAGTGTTTGTACTCTGGAGTTATTATCAAAAAACAGTTGCTTAACAGTAGCCTTTCTAAATGTATGCATATTATTGAGATAGTCCCATATTTTCTCTTTAGCACTCTGCAGTTTTGCATCTTCTTGTTCTGTCAGATTCCCCCTGTTCTGCAATACTTTAACCTTTGTCAGTCCCTCTAAATAATTCTGGTTATTATTTAACTATATCTTGTTTTCTTTTATTTCCATGAAATGTCTATCTTCCCTAATAACTCACAAATAATTTCCACTTCCCATTCTTTAAATTATTCTGTTATTAACAGATAGCTGGGGAAGAACCAGTGACTCATTTTTATTTCAGTACCCTGCATTTTTATTTTAGCTATTATTGGCATGTGATCTGAAATACTTACTGGATACATATCAAAACTTTCAATTAAATGTACATGTTCCTGTAAAATATAACTTCTGTCCCAGTTTATGTACCTTGCAGAATAATATGTAAATTCTTTAGGAATGCCTACAACATAATTCACATCTTCCTTACCAAATATTTTCAGAAATTTCTTCAAAACTCTACCCTGTTTTGTTATATTTTTCCTTCTAGGCCCCCAGATACATCCTCACCATTGCAAATCAAATTCCAGTCCCAATCTATAAGTAATTTTCCCTACGGAAAGCTGATTATTTCTCCCAGAATTTTCTTAAGCACAATTGTAGCAGTTTTAGGCTGAATATAAATACATGCCAATGTAATCCTCCTCCCTTGCCAGTAGCCCCTTAGTACTACAAATCTATTATTATGTTTTTCCTCTTCTATCACTATTGGAGCCCCTCTTGCAATTAACATAACTAGTCCTCTTTTTTTGTCCCAGATTTTCTGCTGAATAACCATACTGAAATCCTTTCTTTATCAAATTCACATGCTCAGTTCCTTCCAAATGTGCCTCCTTTACCATAGCTATATGCACTCTGCATTTTTTAATATAGCTTATTAATCTTTCTTTTTTGTATATGTCTGAGAGATTATGCATGTTTAAAGATAATATGGAAAGTGTTGTAATTATAAGAAAGAAGTTATTATTCCCACCTGTTATTATAACAGGTTCTTCAAAAATGTCTAGTTTCAGCTTTGGTGTTACATGCATACACTATGGTTTAGCAGGTTTATCTTTTATACAGTTGTTTCTTGTCATATCCATTTGAACCTATGTCACATCTTACAAGACTTTTTTGTTTTAATGAAAACCCTTAAATGTAGAAAACAAGGAAACACCCCAGAATTCCCCCAGAACCCACTAACTTAATGCTAACATACAAAACTATGTATATCTTCAAATAATGAAACGTAACACTTATAGTACAAACAATTGCCCCAGTTTAACAGCCACATTCTCAGGTTTGAATTAACCTATAGTGAAGGCTATCCATGCTAAGACACATGATGCAGCCTATGCTTCTACTTCCACTAAGTGCTGTCTGTTTTTGAATTATCTTTATTTCTCTCTCAGATGTAGAAATCAACATGAGCGCTTTCAGAAAACATTATATCCTAGCCATTGAAAGAAAGAAGTATTCTGCTTTTATTGCCCCTTATCAGATTATCTGCATAGAAACATGAGAACCAGAAACATAATTGCCTCCCACTACAAGCTTCTCTTGCTGCACTGTGAACATTTATTTGTCAGAGGAAAACTGTTATAGTCAGTATTCTTTTATTTACTTGTATTCCCCTTAAAACTTGTTATTAGATCATGTCATGGGCCTCAATCCAGTCATTCCGCTGTGCAAAACTAAGAAAAAGCATATTCGTTTTACTTATATTGTGCCCTTTTGTCCAGGGTTTCTTCTCTTTTTTACTTTGCAGTGCCTACATTTCTTAAAACTGAACAAGAAGAAAGAAGGAAGGACACAAAAGTAACTGAAAAAGTTTTACTTTATAGAATGCAATGTATGTCATGTTTCATAAAAATATTGTTAAGAACAAAATTTGTTTTACTTACATTTTCCTCTTTCCTTCCTGTTCCCATCTCCTTAATATTCTTCCAAGCATTAATGACATGAAATAGGGCATATGCTTTGGTGTCCCGTACAAGTTTAACACAGTCAAAATAGTCCAGTTTTTCCAGGTTTTCTTGAACTGTCATAATTCACAAATGTGATTGATGCTTTGTGATTACACATTTATTCATTAATTTCTGATTTGTTGAATTTCTTCCTGTTGATGTCCATTTCCCAAATCCAGTAGCTGGTTCACCCCAATATACTCCTGGTTCTTCTACTCAACTCCTGTGCTTTTTTCCTGTCTCTCAAGCATTTTCCATTGGAACATTGGAAAAGGTTACACTGGCATAGT
Source organism: Protopterus annectens (assembly GCF_019279795.1). Classification (NCBI taxonomy): domain Eukaryota; kingdom Metazoa; phylum Chordata; order Ceratodontiformes; family Protopteridae; genus Protopterus; species Protopterus annectens. The sequence continues at coordinate 1,359,411,088 of NC_056725.1, forward strand.
CTCTCTATGAGCTTTATTATCAGAAGAATAAGAAGCAGAATCCCCTTCTGTTTGATGGCTCACTTTTTGATGGACAAACTTTTGTATTTCCTCCTTAGCATGTTCTGCATAAAAAATGACTTTGACTTTCCAGGAAAAATATTCTGAAGATAGCTGGATACAGCAGTTGGAATCTCACACCAGCTTGTTGACATTCCCTAATTGCTGGAATAAATTTACTCCTCTTCTGCATGGTGTACAGTGAGTAATCATTTTTGCAAAAACACTCTGCTGTCTCCAACTTTTATTACTTTGTCCTTCTGCACAGTTTTGTCAGAATCATCTCTTTCTGCTGATAGGATTGTATCTTTAACATTAAAGGTCTTGGCTGCTTTCTCGTGGCCAGGATTGGAGCATACACATGATGTGCCCTTTCAATTAATAACTCCTGTTGTGGAATACAAGTCCAGTTGCATATCTGTAGCCAATTTTCCTTTTTCTGTTTGAAATAATCTATCCCATTAGGTTATACATTGGCCTTACCCATCCCATGGTTGATAATTATATATTACCCCTAATAAGAATAACTGGGATCATACCATAGATAATTTGAGAGGAACCTTATATGTGATAAAGCATTTAGGAGCTGTCTCAGTTGATGAGTAGTACAGGTAGCAATTCTGGGGTAAAATTTCTGTTTCTCATCCTTAAATCTTAGTTGCATTTGAAAATGGACAGGGATGAATTTAGTTTTATGTGGATAGAGAGTCTGTTCCATGGTAGTGGTATCCTCTGCAAAATATACCTCTCCCTCCAAACTGTTCGGTTGATGTTGCAGAAGAAGTTTAGATCCCCAGACTGAGTATCTTTGATGCTATTTGACTTACTGATGTGCAGTATATTAATCAGTAGGGGGTCACAGGATGCCTTGTATGCCACACACAAGTCACTTCTTAGCAGTCTGTATGATACCGAGCGTAGTGACAGGGCTTTGAGTTGGTCCATGTAGGACATGTTGTTTAGGCCTTCTATCCTTTTAGTAAGGTGTCTCTGTGCATATAAACAACCTTTGGTAACAACATTAAAATATTCTGTAATACTAAGCATTCCTAAGCTTCTAATTGAGTATTAAAAACCACAAACTGCGTTGATAAACTTGCAAAAACAAAAAAGCAGGCAACGTGTCCGCTAAATCCACAAAGATGAACCACCACTTAGAAGTATAAAATGATCGCAAGCTTTATTCCAAAAATAAAACTGTATTAAAATGTTAGAGCTTTCGTTTAAATAAATATTACACTTCTTCAGACATCATTTTAATTTTTTCACTCCATTTTAAACACATTTCCTTATAGTGACATCATTTCCTCTAAATCAAGTAATATTTCATTTAAAGCAAAAAACACACACAACAATGCTGCCCCATTCATGTATATAAAACCTTATTCAACTCTAAATTCATTATAAATTATCTATTTATTTCCTTTGTGAAACACATTTATTTTATCTTACTTCTTTTTAACGCATTAAGCTTCACGACTGGAGTTATAGAACTCCATTCATTGATTCCTGGCCAGCTGTCTGCTTGTAACCTTACTTGCCATTCAAGCTCTCTCAATTCTAATAACAAGCCCCATTCTTTTTTATCATCTGTTACTACACTGTCAATAATGATGTAGCTAAATTGGTGCCCTGGATGGTCTTTTACATGCTTTGCTAAGGCATTAGATAAATTAATTTTTCTAATGGCATATTCATGCTCATATACACGTTGGGATAATTTTCTCTCTGTTTTTCCTGTGTAAAAAGCTAAGCATGATTTGCACTTACTTAAATATACCACTGCCTTAGATTCACAACTGTATTTTCTTTTTATCATATATTTTTTGTTTCTTATAATAAATTCATTATTAATTTCTATTTTGTGGCATCATTTACATGCACTACACCTCCTCATGCCATGCAGGACACTTTCACTATAATTTTCTTTATACTGGATTAATTATTTTAAATTTTTCCCTCTCCTGTTAACAATACATGGCTTTACACCTAATATGCTTCTAAACTCTTCTTCTGCATTTAATATGACCCATTTTTTTTTTCAAAAATCCATTTAAGTAGTCTGGTCTTTACTATATGTTATAATCAGTGCTTCTGAGAATGTATTATTGTTTCTCTCAACTACATCTTGTATTCTGTGTGAATCAGGGTTATCTGTTATTGTTTCTTCTATATCATGTGTCCTCATTTCACTTAAAATGTTTTCCTTATGTAAAATGGGTTTAAAATAACCTATGTGTCTTTTGATTCTGACTTCTTCTATGATTTCATCAATGAATTCACCTGGGTATGTGTCAAAGGAAAAAACTTCAAAGACCAATACACGTAAGGTTCAGTTAAGGCATATTTATTTACTTGCCGCAAGGAGACAAAAACATGCAAATACAAGGATGTGTTTAACTACTAACAGGAAGTATGCTTATTCTTATACTGTTTTACAAGACATGGCCTTCTATGGCTGACGTAATCAAACACAACTTTTAGCATTGTTCTACAGCAGATGTTACTCAGATTTTCTGCTGACATGACTAGATTTGTGAGAAACTTTTGAGAAAAACAACCTGGCCTTGGTGGGCACTAATTCATTTACATGCTTCTATTGTACAGTGTTACATTTCAAGGTACTCTTCTAACTCAGATACAAGCAAATGCTGATTGCAGTTCATATTTTCAAACAGGCTTTGTCCTAATTATCTATAGCTTCTACAGCTGTGTATTTTCTCACAGCACAAACGGAACTTTCTTGTCTAAGTTTCATACAAGTAGTATTGTTCTATTCATTATTTTCCTAATATATGCAGGAATCATCTGCTTCTCAGTAAATTTCCAAGGCACAAGCAAGATTATAGCTAACAATACAAGGTCAGAAAGCATCTGCAGTTTGTACAGATTTATGCATTATGAAATAGAATAAATGTGTTAAACCTTTTCAAGCTCTAATTGCACTAAGCATATTACTAATACACACATTAATACATATTTTTCTGACATTTCCCCCCTTTTAATACTTTTATTCTACTTTCAAAATAAGCATAAACAGTTTGTTTTCTTCTCCTAACCTCTTCCACTCAGGATTTGCAGTTAAGAGAGTCATTCAGTTTAAACTTATGAAAGCATTTACAATCTTTTAACAGTTCTTCAAACTCATTACTTTGATATAAGGTTTCAAAAACTGACATGTCTATAAAATCTTTAATCAGTCTTTTCATGCAGGGGATGCCACAACAAACACATACTCCCCGTAGGAGCATTCCTACACAAATGGCAATCAGGATGCTCATTAGGATGGTACCCCACCCCCCAAACCATTTCTGGAAAAAGTCCGTCAGTGGGTTTGGGCCTGGTTTGGTCATGGCCGACACTTGCTGAATTACCTCAAGATGATTGTCTATCTCGTGTTTATGGTCGGGAATATATGAACAGCATTCTTCTTGGATTAAAGCGCAAGTACAACCTCTTGCTGCTAGGGTGAAGTCGAGAGCCATGCGGTTTTGAAGCACTACAGTTCTCATAGCATTCAGTTCGTCAGTCACCAATTCGAGAGCAGAAAAAGTTGCATTACTCATTACTTTGAGAAGTTTTGACAGTTTTCTTGGCTCCCAGATCGATTTCACTGCTCCATATGCCGGTAATATGCCTGCCCACGATATAACGCTATCACTCAAGTCCATATGTGTCAGTCCTTTGCCTATGGAATGATGGTCTTTCCAACGCACATTGATTTGTCCCACTGGATTTACAGGTTTTTTGACGACCTCTCGGACATTTCAAAATTTTCCTTGAGGCAAAACTGCAGTGTGTCATATGGCCGGAACCAGGTAACCCAAAAAACAACTGCCGGACCAATTCTCAGGTAACCATTTGTATGCCTTTCTGCCACACACAAAATAACAATCCTCTACTTTAGTAGTAACTTTGCTATGAATATACACTCGCCCTGAATGAAACATTTTTCTATCAATTATAGACAGTTGTTTATAAAGAACAGAATTATGTTTTACTTCATCAAGTGTTTTGTGCATCAATCCAAGAAATGAATCATAATTTGTATTACAATAAAGATCTACATTGTTACCTTTAGTGTAACATTTATAAGGAACAGTCACATTGCAATTGCTCCAACCCACCTGAACAGTATCATTTTTATAAAAACACACAGTTCCCTTTTGTGGAACAGACAAGTGCAATGCTATTTTATCTTGTGATGTAATGGTTGAGGTATCATAAATCAAGTTCTCCCAGGTCTCATTGACCCCTAGGGGGACTGTAGTCATTAATAACCCCCCGTATGCTGTCGGCAAAGCTGTGCAAATCCAGAAATTCGAAACATTGAAAGTCTCAGCATACATATATTTAATTGCCTGGTAAGTGTTAAAGTTTGGATGCCAGTCTATGAGTAATGCTTCACGTTTATTCAGTTCAGTCCGTGTGACTGGGAAAAGGAAAGGCCACAACAAAAAGATTATTTTCACTAGTACAGTTAACAGGATGATTATGCAATACTTCTGAAGAAAGGGCTGTTCTGCATTCCTGTTTCTTCTGGACTCTATCATTTTTACTCTTGGCATGTGACAAGATTTTTGTCCAGTTCAAAGTTTTTGACTAATTTACAGTGCATCAGGTGGATCCAGGAGGGGCGCTCCGCTGTCTTGACTGCAGTGGGTGTCGACAGAAGCACTTGATATGGACCTTCCCACTTTGGTGATGCCCAATTCTTTCTCTTTACTGTCTTCACCCAGATCCAAGTTCCAGGAGACACTACCAAGTCTGACGGTCTGGTTCGTTCTTTATCTGAAACAGAATTTGACTGCAACAAATGTTTAGAATTTAACAAGTTTCGCATGTACTCAGCTAGTGTACTGTCAGCTTCCTGGTCTGCGGGCATGTGAGATTTCCACTGAGGTATATAATAAGCCCTTCCAAATAATTTTTCAAAAGGAGTCAATTCTTTTGCATTCGGAACAGTTCTCATGCTCAACAGTGCCAGGGGCAGACAGTACACCCAATTTCTCTGCGTTTCTACTATTAACTATCTTAGCTTATTCTTTAAAATCCCATTATGCCTCTCTACTAGCCCTGCAGATTGTGGGTGATATGCACAATGATTTTTTAAAGAAATACCAAAATGTCTACTTAACTGTTGTATGGTCTGGTTTACGAAATGTATGCCATTGTCACTGTAGAGCCTTTCCGGAATGCCGAATCTAGGGATGATTTCTTTAACAAGAACTTTGGCCACAGTTGCAGCGTCCGGATTTTTAGTCAGAAAGGCTTTCACCCATCTGGAAAACATATCTACAATGACAAGACAATACTTCTTATTTTCACATTTATTCAACTCTATGAAATCCATACAGATAGTATGAAACGGATACGTGGTGTAGGGAAACTCCCTTGCTTGGGCTTTAACGCCCCTTGTGCATGATGTTTATTACAAACATGGCACATTGAACAGAATTTTTTAGTGTAATTTAAGAATCCATATGTTGTGAACACTTGGTTCACCAGCTGTACCATCCCCCCTGTTGAGACATGGCACTGCCCATGGCTCAACAAAGCTGCATATCTAAACAAATTAGACGGCAATATCGGTTTCCCTTCTTTAGAGATGTACAGCCCCTTTTTGAGAATTGCTCCTCGTTTTACCCATCTTTGTTTTTCAACTTGCGTAGTAAGTGTCTGCATTGTCTTTAACATTTCTAAGTCTAAAATCTCAGAGGGTTGTAACTCCTCATTCAAAAGAAATACTTCTGAAGCTGCCTGCTTTGCAGCTGTATCAGCTCTCTCATTACCTTTTGAAATCTTGTCCTGTTGCTTGATATGAGCTGTGCATTTACAGATAGCTACTTTCTGAGGTAACTGAATAGATTCTAAAAGATCTAAAATAAACTGTGCATGATTGATTGGTTTGCCAGTAGATGTTATCATTCCTCAATTTTTCCACTGTTGCGCAAAAACATGTACAGTAGAAAAAGCATACTGGCTGTCAGTAAAAATGTTCACAATCTTATCCTTTGCTAAGGTACATGCCCATGTCAAGGCAATCAATTCTGCTGCCTGTGCAGATAAATTGTGTGGTAAAGATTTCGCTTCTATAATCTCAATATCAGAAACTACTGCATATCCTACTAGGTTATGTCCTGCAGGACCCCTTTTGCATGAGCCATCCACGTAGTATGTCACCTCGGCATCATCCAAGGGAACATCCATAAGGTCTTTTCTAGGCAGTGTCTTTTGCTCAATCACCTGCAGGCAGCTGTGTGGTGTGCCATCTGCAGGGGTTGGGAGCAAGGTAGAAGGGTTCAAAGTCGTACATCGTTCAATTGTCATATGAGGTTGTCTCAACAATATAGTCATACAGGAAAGATGCCTAGCAGGGGAAAGATATGCTACCTTCTCTTGCAGTAAAATAATCACGACTGCATGAGGCACTCTCAATGTGAGAGGGTGGAACAAAACTACTGAGGCTGAAGCCTGTACTGCTATTGCAGCTGCAACTACTGCTTGTACACAGTGGGGTAAGGACCGTGCCACTGGGTCCAGTTGTGATGAATAATAAGCAATAGGGCGTTGCTTGTCCCCATGCTGCTGTGTTAACACTGATGTCATAAAACCTTGCTTACAATCTACAGTTTGGAAAAAACGTTTATAATAGTTTGGTAATCCCAAAACTAATGAGGACGCTATTAACTGTTTCAGTTTGCAGAAAGCAGATTCTGCTTCTGGTGTCCATTGTAACAAATCCTGTGCTGCCATAGGCTTTTTATAAATCAGGTTAGTCAATGGTGCAGTTTCCAAGGCATAGTTTGGAATCCAACTCCGACAAAAATTAGTTGTACCCAGGAAGGACATCATTTCCTTCTTGGTAGTGGGTTTTGGTGCTTGCAAAATCGCTACTTTTCTGTCCTCATCTAATGTCCTACCTTCCTTGGATATTACATATCCTAGGTATTTAACTTGTTTTTTCCAAAGCTGCAGTTTATTTTTGTTTACTTTATGTCCTTCAGTGGCTAAAAATTGTAATAGCGCTATGGTATCTTCTTTACAATCTTGCTGGGTGGGGGCCAGCAGGATATCATCAACATAAAGCAAAATCTGGCTACCTCTTGGTGGGGTAAATCCCGCCAAGTTGCTTGCCATTTCTTGTGAGACTATTGTTGGACTTTCACAATACCCCTGTGGTAGTCGCGTATATGTATACCTTTTCCCCTGAAATGTGAATGCAAACCAATACTGGCTGTCAGGGTGTATCGGTATCGAGAAGAACACATTGCTGATATCTACCACAGAAAAATATTTCTGTTGAGGTTTTAAATCATTCAACAGGGTGTGTGGGTCTGGCACCGTAGGTGCCCTTGGTATTACTGTGTCATTTACAGCTTGTAAATCTTGGACCATACGCCACTCTCCATTTGCTTTCTTAACAGGAAATAAGGGTGTGTTACATGGTGAATCAGAAGATTCCACCAGCACCCCTTCCTTAAGTAAAGCTGCTATAACAGGTTTGATTCCTACCTCTGCATCTTTTCTTAAGGGATACTGTCTTTTTTGTGGTCTAAATGCTGACTTTGGCATTATAGTAACTGGTCCTGCTGTATGAATAAGTCCTACATCTGATTTTCCTGTTGACCAGAGAGTTTCTGGTATATTCTGTAAGGCATTCTCTTCCTCCTTCAATAGGAGTGCTAATCAGCTGTCCTTGCTAGACTGCAAGTGCACAGCTGGGTGGGTCTGAGTTATCCAATTCAACTTCTGCATTTGTATTTCCTGTTCTGACAGTTCTAACTCTGTCTGTTTTTCCCATCTCGTGACTTTTTCTCCTAAGTCTACCCATTTTACATTCTTGTCCTTAGTTAAGCTAATGTGTGGTAATCGATTAGATTTATAGAGTGCAAAGAATTCCTGGGGCAATGAACAGCTGGCTACACTGTTCCCTTCCATGTCCCAGTACAGATTACATAATATCAATCTGTTTGCACAATTTCTAAACAATTCTTGCTCATATTCCTTATCAGGTTCTGGTGTGTTACAATAATACAGAGTACAGTGCAACAAATGCTGTTTATCAGTGTCAAGGGAGGGGAACTTGCTGATGGCTATGTTCATCAGCTCTTCGGTTACTGCCCCTGGACCAGTCGTAACCAAGTCCTGGCTGTACCAATAAAACATTTTACCCTCCGTTTGCACTGCAAAAGTATCAATTTGCCACTGTGCTTCCATACCCTGCATAGTCGGAACTACTGCTATACCAAATAGCTGCATAAGGTCTCTGCCCAAAAGGTTTACTGGGCATTTTGCAGAAACAACAATTTTGCTTTTCTGGGTCAGTCCTGAAACAGGATTAGTTATCACAATATTATGGGAGAGGGGCTCCCGATACAGCTGTCCATTAGCTGCTTTCACTAATATGTAATCAGGTGACTCTAAGTTCTCTGGCAGTTTGAAGGGATGTATCAGGATCCGTGATGCCCCTGAGTCACACAAGAATCTGACTTCCCTCCCTTCTACCGGGAGTGTAACTGCTGGTTTCGTGTCTGCTAAATAGAGCTCTAAGCTCAGTAAAGCCAAATCTAATATTTCATTTTCTTCACTATCCATGACTTCCTGCACTTCCTCTATTTCTTCTGTCACATTCTCTACTCCCTCTATCACATACTCATTTGTCCCTTCTCTGCTATCCCCTTCTAGTGATTCCTGACTATCATATAGTCAGTCCTCACCCTCCTTATCTTCTGTGGTTGCTTTCTTGTTTTTCTTGCAATCCCTTGCCAAGTGTCCCTTTTTACCGCATTTAAAACATTCACCCCTTTTCTTTCGCCCTTCAAAGTCCTCTGATCGCTGATCAGATTGTTTGTTTCCCTGGGCATTTCTCTTGCCCTTTTTCCCGGACTGTACTACATAAATATCTGCTCCATCTTCTACAGAAAATACTTGGGCTTTCTTTTTCTTTTTGCTATTAAAATGCCTTTCGGCATGCCTAGCATATTCAAGTAATGACTGTAACCTGCTTGTATGATGATCTACCATGTGCTTTGTAATAAAGCTGCTTATGGGTGCAATACTGCCTTTCAAAAATGCATTCTTTAACTGCTGCTCATATGGGGAATTGTGTGTCTGATCTTCAGGAACCTGCATTCCACAATGGTTATTAAAACATTCTAATAGTCTGGCATAATATCTGTCAATAGTTTCACCTTCCTGTTGGATGCATTGATTAATGCAAGTCCAGTCTGCCCTAGGCTTCCATTTCTCAGAGATTCGGTCTGTAAGACCTTTCACTCTGTTGTCTAATTCTGCGCTGCTATGTGGGAGGGGCCTGAGCGCAGCGTCACGGGGATTCCAGTCACCACTAATCATGTGCCAATCTGTTCCCACAATTTGTCTGACTACTTTTTCTACCTCTTCTCTATTTAAATTATAACTTAGCCTCATTCTTTGCAAATCTTCTAAGAACTTTCTAAAATTAACTTTTGGATGGGGAATTTCCTCAGTGGCTTTCCGGATGTCTTCTGGAGTCCAGGGTCTATACACTAGAATAGTTGGGTCCTGACCTTCTTGCCCTGCCTGAGGATTTGGGACTTCTATAAGTGGGCATATTTCTTCTTCACTCATAAATCGTGAATTTCTACCCATTTGATATAACTCAATGTCCCCTTTTGTGTTTCCTGCCCATGTTCGAGACCTGGTCTCGACGGGATCTCTAATAAACGGTTTTGCTTTTGTAGTGTCTCTACTTACAGTGACAGCAGGATATCGCAGGGGTGGACTAACTTGTTCACTTGCCTCATATTCTGGTAAGGGAGGTGGAGGGGCTGACGCTATTACTAAGTTATTGTCCTCCCTATCTAAAAACATTGCTTTTGAATTATTATTTCAATGTGATGGTCTATACTATTGTAAATCTGAAGATGTTCATATTTACATTGCTCATATTGATTGTCTTCCCTAATAGCATTATCCAAAACTGCCACCTCTTTGCTCAATTCATCTATTACTTTTTTGTTGTTTTTTACAAGCAATTCTAGTAATTCATAACCAGATCTATCAAAAAGCTTGAGCAAATCAATGTGTAATGCAGAGTTTCCTATCAGCCCTGTGGGGAACCGCCACATATGCAACCCCCTGGGAATGACTTTCACTCTCATGCATTCACCTAGGTAAGCATTCTCCAACTGTAATTTTTTACATTGCATGAGCTTGTTATCAAAGTCGGAGAGCTTACCATTTAATGTCCCTTCTCCTTGAGTTTCTTTGAAAGAGAATGCTGTTGTTAACCAGTCATTTAATTTCGGCACCTCTCTCCTCATGCCGTTGTTGTTAAAATTCGGTCGATTCTCTTCCATTGCGCATGCTCCGTTTACTTGATTCCCACCATAGTTAGTTTGTAGCTCCTCATTGGTGTTCACTCTGCTGGACCCAGGAAAACTATATGGTGTAAAGTCAAAAGTGACTTCCGAATTAATGCTGCTTGTTGTACTGGAGTTTTGAGTGGGCTTCCTGCCAAAGTTGCCAGTATTTCTGCTCATACACATCTTTTCATAGATGTTGTCAATCCGTTGTGTCAGCTGCATGATTAGGGCTGTTGATTGTCCTATAGACCCTTCGGTCCCTCCATTTACTGGCCGATCATTAGATAAATTGTTCTCTTGGGAATCAGTCGACCTGTTGCTACTTTCCATGACAAACTGAATAAAAACCACAAACTGCATTGATAAACTTGCAAAAACAAAAAAGCAGGCAACGTGTCAGCTAAATCCACAAAGACGAACCACCACCTAGAAGTATAAAATGATCGCAAGCTTTATTCCAAAAGTAAAACTGTATTAAAATGTTAGCGCTTTCATTTAAATAAATATTAAACTTCTTCAGACATAATTTTAAATTTTTCCCTCCATTTTAAATACATGTCCTTATAGTGACATAATTTCCTCTTAATTAAGTAACATTTCATTTAAAGCAATATTCAGTTTTAAAAACACACACACAATTCTCCCAACGTGTATATGAGCATGAATATGCCATTAGAAAAATTAATTTATCTAATGCCTTAGCAAAGCATTTAAAAGACCATCCAGGGCACCAATTTAGCTACATCATTATTGATAGTGTAGTAATAGATGATAAAAAAGCATGGGGCTTGTTATTAGAATTGAGAGAGCTTGAATGGCAAGTAAGGTTACAAGCAGACAGCTGGCCAGGAATCAATGAATGGAGTTCTATAACTCCAGTCGTGAAGCTTAATGCGTTTAAAAGAAGTAAGATAAAATAAATGTGTTTCACAAAGGAAATAAATAGATAATTTATAATGAATTTAGAGTTGAATAAGGTTTTATATGCATGAATGGGGCAGCATTGTTGTGTGTGTTTTTTTAAAACTGAATATTGCTTTAATTGAAATGTTACTTGATTAAGAGGAAATTATGTCACTATAAGGAAATGTATTTAAAATGGAGGGAAAAATTTAAAATGATGTCTAAAGAAGTTTAATATTTATTTAAACGAAAGCGCTAACATTTTAATGCAGTTTTATTTTTGGAATAAAGCTTGTGATCATTTTATACTTCTAAGTGGTGGTTCGTCTTTGTGGATTTAGCTGACACGTTGTCTGCTTTTTTGTTTTTCTAATTGAGTATCATTGCTTATACCTTGAATTTCTTGGGTGCTCTCACTATATGCATCCATAACTTCTAAATCAGTAACTTTCCTAGAAATGTTAATACCACTTTTTTTAATATTCTTGGTGCAAATATTCTTATGCTTCTAAATAATCAAAAACCTTAATAACAGTACCCCAGAATGTTTTAAATACACCTAGGCCTTCAATATAATGACCAATTAGAATCATCCATAGCATATTCCTTAGCACATTCATTCTTAGACTGCTCTGAATGAATAACATTCCTAATGACTTCAGCACTGTCTTTCAGTATTCTTAATACAAACTTTCTTAAGCTTTTCGACAAGCAGTACATTTCGCAATATCAATAGTGAATGCTTCCACTACAACAAATTATGCAGAAACTGCAATAGCTCTAGTTATTAAAAAGCCATATGGAAATGTGCCCTTCCTTCTCTCTAAATAACAATAAAATGAAAGCAGTATTTTTGAAAAAATGCTTCATGCTATCTATCCCCAGTAAAGTAAAGTATAACTGTTTTTAAATAAATTCAAAATTTATAGCATCATGAGGTTAACATCATTCTTCATCTGTCTTAAAATTTGCTTCAAGTAACACTAACAAAATGCTTCTTTGCACCTGCTAAACATAAATATATTAATATTATTACGTCTAAACATTTGAAATACAGCTAGATTTTCTATATACCCAAAATTAAGTGCACATTCTTGGTGAGTGCATTAAACTTTCAAACAAATGGGATTCTTAGTAGCTGTTAATGTCTTTTCAGTATTGTTAATACAAACTTTCCTAAACTTCCAAAAAACAATGATTTTAATAACATCAATGCTAAATGTTTCCAGTAATACATTCTTTATAATACAATAGTCAACACTAATACATCTGAAACAGCCATTTGCTAACTCTGTACTGTTCACTGTAGGTATCCTTAAAAGTTTACTAGGTAACCTTTCAATAGATATGTATTTAGAAACCGCCTCTTTCTACAGTCATCTAGTGCACAGTATAGGAAGAACTTTCTAGTCTAACTACCAGATAAACAGACTGACTGTTTATTCTTCTCTTCCCCCTGCTGTTGTGCTAGCTCAAATGTCATTCCTTTGGAGTCTCAGATATTAGCTCTTTACCATCTCAAAACACCTCAGGATAGATGAGTAGGACAATTTCAATTTCATGTTTCTTCTTTTACATTCGTTTATTGCATCCACAAAATATAATCGATTCTTCAGCATTACCTCTGAATGATTAGGTTCTACAAATACTGGCCTCCCTTCTGCTGATAATTGCCTACCTGGCTGCCACAGTTCCTTAAGTATCTGTCCTTTCTCATAGCATACCATGAATTATATCAGTATCTGTCTTGGCTTCCTACATTTGAATTCTGATTCTGGCATAGACAAACATTTAACATTGGTATTCCCAACATATCTTTGTGAATCTGATCCTGGGTACAGTCTTGTTTTTGACATATTGTGTCATGTATTTCCATTCCTTGCCCTCTATAACCCCATACAGTCTTAAATTTCAGTTTTTTGCTTTGTGTCTACTCCAGTCAAACATTGCTTGATCTGTTCATTTCATTGTCTCTGCAGTCTTGTCTCAAATATCACAGGTATGCCACTTTGCAGAGGCTCCAAGACTACCTGTTGGCCATGCAGAACTCCAACTTATCTAATAAAACCATGGCCATTATTTTCATATGCATGTCAAGCAGCCCAGTTAGGCTCCATACTTCTGTTTGAATAAATGCCAGACTGTGACAACAGCTACATTCAGTCTAAAAACTGCTTCTTTAGCTACATATCACTAAATATAACCACCTGTATGTGGCTGTCAATTGACATCTTTTTTGTAAAACTCTGACTCAATCATACATCAGTTTATTCAATTACTGGCCAGTACAGGATGACTTCACACTATTATAAACCAATTACCACATTGACCAAACAAGTTTTTTAACTAAATTTAGTAATAGTAACTTTTGGCCATATAGTGCAATTCAAGGATGCAATCAACTTCAAGCAGCACTACATATGCATTTATTTCTGTGTTCTTATTTTTTTATCAGAAAACAAATGCTAAGGATATGGCAAAAATGAAAACAATATATTCTTGCCTTCAATAATAAAATACACTTCAGTGATGTTCAAGAGTACTGAGATGTAGTTCCAGGTTTGAAATTGGCAGTTCTACTTTGGGGCTACACTTCAACACTGACAGAATGCTATTTTATAAAACTAATTAGTACCATTTAAATAGAAAGCATCATTCATTTGATAAGTAATTCATTTCTTAAACTTATTCTACCACATATAAATTGGAGCAGTACAGCTCAGAATATTTTTTGCAAATGAAACAGCTGGAACAAAAGGGAGTATATTAATTTTTTGAGGTGTACTTTACTGAGCATTCTTTTGCACTGTATTAATGTTAGCATCTACATGTTGACAAAGTTGTGATATCTGACTTGTTTGGTGTTCTAAAAAATCTAAGGTGTATGTAACTTAATGCAAAGCTATCAAACATATTTTGGCAAAACAGGTGTAATAATGGAAGAACTGCATTTACTGAACAATTTAATTTTACAGTGGCTAAGAATTTTGCTAGTGAGTATGGCTTGCAACGCATATCAATTGGGGAGGCTATACGTTCCATTCTGACCACTCAGGAGCAAAGTGAACTGGCCATTCAAATAAATAAGCTTCTCACGAAGGGGCAGGCAGTACCAGATGAATTGGCTATTCAGTGTTTGGAAGTAATGATGTTAGACTTGATCTGCAATACCAGGGGGTAAGTTTTTTTTAACTATTATTTATTTATTGTTTAAATGGTTGCTTTATTCATTTGGTTTCTCATTATCTACACTTCTTAGCAAGATTTGCACACCATGCTGTATACACATAGATTTTATAACTAGTATATTTTTGTAACTTGCATGGCATATATTTCATATTACGGTTGTAGAAGTGCCCAGGGATTCTGGCTGTTTTTTTTTAAATCATTGCTGTATTGATAATATTCAGATCTCCAGCTCCTTTTCCCAGGACTCTGTCAAACTGCAGCCTTTTAGAAGACTTAGATTCACTTTTGGAATGGTTAGGTCATAGTCAACTAAAACATAAGCTCGAAAAAACGGAGAAATTGCTGGTGCATTTCACTGTCCACCCTTCCAAGTTTCCCTGTTTCCATCCTCTTATTTACTACAGGATCAACAGGATGCAATTTACATTGTGGGTGCAGAGACTTTGAACGTTCCTAGACAACATACTGACACTTAACGATCAAATGTTAGCTGTTATTAAATTCTTGCATTTTCATCTCAGGGACATCTACAGAATTAAACCCCTGATACCATGTATACTTTTAACAATGATCACTGGTTGAATGTCTTCCTTAATTGTACATACGACAAAGTGATATCACTTGCATTTATAATTGTTAATAACATACAAATGTATTGTCTCTACCTTGTTACTGTACAATGTATAATTCATTGTATTTTTTAGTCTATGTATAATTTTCTGGTTTTGTCTTGCAACATGTATCCGGATTATGGCTGAAAAAGTCTGTCTACTAGTCCATTCACCCTGTTATTAAACTGAAATAAATAAAATATACCATTATGAATAAAGCTAAAATATGGGATACAGTGTAGCAGTATGACATCTGTAGATGCATCCTGAGAATTTTGTAAACCATTAAAAAGAACACAAAGGGGTCTTGGGGGACCATCTGGATGAGAGAGATGATAGAGTAAGAAAATGGATGGGATTTGTTCAACAGTAGTTCAGATCAGTAGCACATAACATGATAAGAAGAGGGGAGGACAACATACCTAGGAGGTTAGGGGATGTAGTATGAGGGAAGAATCTTGCACTGAGCCTTAGTGAGAAAGTCTGATTTTTAGCTGATACTGAAATTTGATGTAGGGATTCCCATTCCAAGGTGAGAAGGTAGGAGTTCCCAGGATTTGGTTCCAGGAATTGAGAAGTTTTGGTTGGTGCATTGTAATTTTGTTTGTGGAGTTTTTCAGAACTGATTCTGTGTGAATTTGTCATCTAAAGCTATATAATGAAGGGATCCAATGTTGTCTATTTTCATCCGATTCAACACACGAGTTTCTGGATCAGAACTGATCTGAACTCGGCACTAACTTTGAAGCTTCTTTCAGTTCCAGGACTCTGACTCTTCCCCTACCCATAATTCCTTGTACTCCACCCAAATATATCAGATTTTATTTGCAGCCAAAGACTTTCGATGTGTTCTCAAGGGCTCATCTCTTAGCATGTATCCTTTGTGAATTTTAAATCTTTTCCTCCTTCTCTACTGAGAGTTTATACTCACTAGTTTTTCATTGGAGTGTGTTTTTCATAAGAGTTCTATATTAGATAGTTAGATAAGTAGTTTGTTAGTAGTTTGAAAGGGCAGCATTACCTGTTAGATTTATAATAAGTTTGATTAGAATTATGTTATCTTTTAGAGTCGTACTTAGGTAGAGATACGTTTTTTGGAGTGCTGTTAGTTCTTACTATAATTCTTGTAGCTGTTGCAGTTGTCAGGAGTCCAAATTCTTAGCAAAGTGCCTTTACCATGTTGGACTCTCAAGGTTTCAAGAAATGCTCTCAGTGCAGGCACAAGTTGCCCCACCAAGATCTCCATTGAATCTGTGTCTATTGTTTGGAAGCTGCTCATTTGGATACTGCTTGTCAATCTTGTGCTTCATTCAGTGCCAGAGCACTTCGGACTGTAAGAGAAATTGACAGTGAAAGGTCTTCTCCCCCCATGGACAAGGACTTCAACTTCTGTAGGATCTACTTCTGCCACCAGTATTTCTCAGGCCTCCAAGCCAGACAAGTCTCAGTCCAAAGAGAAGACAAAGGAGAAAGAAAATGAGATAGACAAAGATAAGTGTGACAAAAGTGAGAAATATTTACCTGAAGTGCCTAGGAAATGTTCTCCATATCCAAAAGTACTGGTCGGACCGGATCCGAAATGAGTTAGGAAATCTGAACCAGTAGCTTCTTGATGTCAATTCTCTCTACTCCTTGGCCCTGATTTTCACAGGAACCAATGAGCCCAAGTCTCCAATCCCCTATTCTCCAAGAAAGGAGATCTAGACCACCCTAGTTGGCTTCTTAATCCTGCTCATCCAGAAGCCTCATGGACAGGATGATGATGAAGTTTTTCAAAATGCAGATCCAGTTAGGGGTTCTCTTGGTACCATCTTCTGGGAATGTCCTGAGCACTGGTTCAACATACCCCCCCCCCCTCTTATTTTTCTGGCACTGGCCACCCCTACTTTGAAATTGGTTTCTTTGGTTCCATCCCACACTGAGGCACATTCATCTATAGCTACAGTCTTAGTTAGCATCTCTATCTCTCTCTTGAGACCAATGTGTTCAGATCAGGGAGAGACTTGGAGACAAAGCATTGGTGCCAGGGCTTGAGGGGATGGGTTGACACTGATCCTTTCAGAGCTGCCTGTACCTCTTGGGGCCTCAGCCCTCAACAGTTTGGATCCAAGAACAGCTTCAGAGTTGACACACACTGGTGTCAAGAGATCTTCTTCTTCCATGGATATAGGTAGGTGCTTGGAGCTGGTTGCAGCTTCAGCCTTTAAGGCTTTCCACAGAGTCCTATCTAAGCTTAAGGAGAAGGCCTGTCCTTCCATGTCAGTTCCTCCCAAACCTCAGCTGGATTCTGCTTCTTCTTTCCATCTTCTTGTCAAACAGGGACAGTTGGAACTTCAAGCTTCTGAAATCCCATGCTATATCATCTCCCAGTCTGATTCTGAACCTTCTGATCTCCTAACAGAAACAGTTTGCAAGAAACAGACATGCAAACAGAAACACATCAACTCCTCTCCAAAATCTTTCACTGAGGGCACTGATTTGAATGAAAGTGAAGAGTCTTCTTGCTCCCCCTGCAAAGATGTCAC
Source organism: Protopterus annectens (assembly GCF_019279795.1). NCBI lineage: Eukaryota > Metazoa > Chordata > Ceratodontiformes > Protopteridae > Protopterus > Protopterus annectens. Next base: position 1,359,428,704 of record NC_056725.1, read on the forward strand.
CTTTGGTGAAATCCTTGAGTTGATGAAACAGAGAAAGGGATGGTCCACCTTGGATCCCTCACCTAATTAATCAGTGTTCTTGGAAGCTTTTTGTTCTGGCCTAACATTGTCCTGAGTGGTGCTACCCACTGACTTTCCTCATCGATGTCATGGCTCAATGGGCATGGAAGGACCCTGATGTAATGGAGCCCATCCATAAGAAAGCAGATAGAATTTAGGCAGCTCCAAAAGACAGAAAACATTGGAGTAAAAGTCCTCCAGTAGATGACATGGTGGTAGCAGCACCTACAACGAAGGAATTATCTGAGGGTGTCTAGGGAGATGGACAGGTGTGGGAAAATGACAGGCCTCAGTTACTTTTGCTGTCAGATCACTGACTTAATTGGCTCATGTTACTAGGTTCCAGAGAGATTTAACTAAGAAACTCGTCAAATCCCCTTTGGATATCTTGCCTGCGGATGTTCAGAAGATGATGGCTCCCACCTATCTACCCTACAGACAACCTCTAACATAGCCATGTGATTGCTCTCTAATGCAGCTGATGGTACAGCTAGGGTAGCAGGCACTGGAATCACCATGCACCTTCACTACTGGATGCACTTTTGTGACTTTGCAGAAAGCTTTAAAATGTCCTTTGTAAATGCTCCCTATGCTGGTCAACACTTTTCAGATCCAACGTTAAAGACACTCTTATGAGGAGCCAACAAAATGACAAGTCTGTCTTTGCAAGGGGAATCTGGTTTTCTACTTCACAAAGATCCTTTACTAGGAATCAAAGGATGGAAAAAAAGATGTGGTTGCAAAAATCACAGGGTTCTTCACATGACAAGGAGGTGGAGGTAAGTTGCCTTAGAGGCAGAGGAGGACTGCATAATCAAGGTTTCATGATCCTTTTTCAGAGAAGTCCTTTCAGCGTCACTGAATGCCTGCCTGGATGCTGCAGTCTAGAGGCAGTCGAGGAGCACTTGTCTTTGAACCCAGAAGTCTGGCATAATGTAACTTCATATTCATGGGTGATAAAGATAATTTTCAGAGGCTATTTTGTTCCTTTTTCCCTCCTGCTTCAGAAAAAGAGAAAAGTCCCCAATGTTCCGAACCAACAACAGTACAAATTTCAAAACTTTTGGAATAAGAGTCATCCAGATGGTCCCCCAAGATCACAAGATCATTTAGAATCCAGAGTCTACTCGAGGTTCTTCATAGTGCCAAAAAAGGTATAGAGGACTTCAGACCCAGTCTGGATCTCGGTCATCTAAATCATTTTGTCAAACAGACAAAATTACAGATGATCAAAATTCAGTCCATACTGCCTCTGCTGAAGAAGGATGATTGGATGGGCTCAGTAGATCTCCAGGACACTTACTGCTATGTGAAGATAGAGAGACACTCCTGGAGATTCCCGTTTCCTGCTGGGAGCCAATGCCTTTTGGTCTCACCATAGCTCCCAGGGTGTTCACCAAGATAATGTCAGTGATGTCATTGCACTTGTGGCAGATAGGAATTCCAGTTTTCCCTTACCTTGACGATTGGCTCCTACCACCTGCATCTTGTGTTCCAGTTATTAGTGAACCTAGGAATAATAATACATTTTCCTAAGTGTCATCTGACACCATCCCAAGAAATGAAATTTATAGGATGCATCTCAATACCAACCTACAGATCAACAGCCTTCCCTAGTCCAAAATGTTATCCTTAAGTCTAACGATCATGTGGGTGCTTCACCATCCCTCGCCTCCAGCAAGATTGATCTTATGCCTCTTAAGTTTAATGGCATCCATGATTCTGATGACCCACTAGCCAGATATCATATGAAAGTGCTCCAGTGGACCATAGCAGTACAATGGTCTCAGAACATTCAAACGTTACATGCAAAGATTTGGCTGACTCAGATCTGCAGACATCATATTGCTTGGATTATGTCCTCTTCGGTTACAAACTACTGCCCATTACATATGGATTCTCCAGCAATGGTAGTAACCACAGATGCATCCCTTCTAGGGTGGGGGTGGCATTTTAAAGGGAGGATGGTCCAAAGTGCATGGTCACCCATAGAGGCCAATCTTCAAATCAATATCTTGGAGGTGAGAGGTGTCCTCCTAGCATTGCAGGCATTCCAGGATTTCCTCCCCAAGGGTGTTATTTCCATAGAATATGACAGTGGTATGGTGCATAGACAAACAGGGGGAACCATTCCTATCCGCTGTGTCGAGAGTCCATGAGAGTTTGGCAATAGACAATGTCTTCACATCACTTTTTAATAGCAGTGAACATCCCGGGGTCATCTAGTGTTTTAGCAAACAGATTGAGCAGAGTTTTTTTTAACACCTCAGTCCACCAGTGGCAGCTTTTATTTTCTGTTGCTTGGGCCAGCCTTGCTGTGATCTCTTTGCCTCACATCTCAACCACAAATGCAGCAGTTACTTCACCCTGATTCCACCAAAGGGTCAATCATCGAGGGACACTTTGGTCCACAGTTAGCCCCCTGGCCTCCTGTATGCTTTTCCTCCCCTGCCTTTAATAAACAAGGTCATATAGAAGGCCAGACAGTGCAAGGCCAGAGGGATCCTCATTGCTACTCTTTCCCCAATAGACATGGTTCCCCTTCATGTGGCTTCTACTAGTACATCCCCCTTGGATGTCGGCTCAATATCCAGATCTCCTAATTCACCCATTCAGATTGCCTCCTTCAGACCAGAATTCCATGAAATTAACCATATGGTTTCTCCAGTTTTGATCATAGCAAGAAATGCCAGGCTCCCCACTACAGCTGTCAGGATCATATCAGCTTCCCAGAAGCCAACCACACAAAAAGGTATAGCACAGTAAATGGAAAAGGTTTTCTATCTGGGCAGTCTCCAGAAGACTTGACACCTTTTCAACACCCATTCCATCTATATTAGAATTTTTATCTGAACTTTTTGACAAAGGTTCCAGTTATTCTGACATCAAAGTTCAAATGGCAGCTATCTCATCCACATTGGCCATAATGATTCCTCTATTGCTTCCCTAAGATTTCTAAAACCTTTTTGAGAGGGACTTTTTTCTTATGACATCCCATAAGGGACCTAGTTCTCCTATGGGATATTACCATTATACTTCAGGATGTAATCTAACCCTCCTTTGAGCCTGTGGCCACAGTAGATTTAAAATTCTTGACCTGGAAAACAATTTTTCTGGTAGCAGTTACATCAGTCAGGCAACTTTTCATATTACAGACACTTTCATGCAAACCTCCCAATCTGTTTTTTCACAAAGACACAGTTTCTCTGAGAACTACTATGTCTTTTCTTCCTAAGGTGGCATCTGCAACAAGCTTAAATCAGTCAATAAATTTACTATTTTTCCCAAATACTCAAACAAGGGTAAATAGAAAGAACCAATTCAGGAAATCCGATCATTTATCGCTTTTTCAAAGCCAAAATTGGGTATGTTGCCAAATTTACTCTCTCAAGATGGTTGTCAGACTACATTTCCTTTGTCTATTACAAAAAGAATTTGGCTTTACAATTTAAACCTAAGGCTTATTTCACTAGATCGATATTTACCTCTACAAGCTTTCTAGAAGACTTGCCATTGATGAAATTTGTGCTGCAGTGACTTGGTCCACAGTCCACGGGTCTCATTATAAACTTGATGCACAGTCTAGACCGTATTCTTCTTTTGGTTTCACCATCCTCTGGAACATCCTTTCTTGATACTACTTAGAGTGGCAACTTGGGGATCTGTCCCTTGTGCTGGATTGGATGTAAATAGACAACACTGGATACAAACGTTATTTATTTACCATAACAATAGATCCATGTTGTCTGATTGTCATCCATTTCAACCTCCTTTCCTCCTTCTCCCTTCCTAAATTGACACCCATGACTTCAGGATGACTGAGAGGCTCTCTACTCAGCTTCCTGTCTGCGAACAGTCCTGCTTTGACTGTTGCCATCTCTTTCCCTCTTGATTTTAGTTGCAAATATTTTCACATTTTACAAGGTAGTAGATCATTTTGTGTTGTATGGTGGCAAACTCAATCTGAGGTATTATGGTGGAGTACAGAGAATTATGGGTAGGAGAGCAGTCAGAACCCTGGAACCAAAAGAAGCTTCAGAGTCGGTGCTGAGGTCAGACCCAACAACCCACATGTTAACCAAATGAAAATCAGACAACATGAATCTATTGTTATGGTAAGTACTTAGCTTTTGTTTTCATTGTTGTTGCGGAAAGAAGATTTCTGATTGCAATAGTTTAAATAACTGAAACTCCAGTAGGAGATCTGCTATTTATTTAATAGGTAGCCACTTGGCTTTACTGACTGTTGGCAGTAATGTTCCTGCCTGCTTGATAGGGTGATGACTGTACATATTTTGTTGGAAATGTTTTGAAGTGTTGTGTTTCTGTTTGAGGCATCTGCTGTTAATGGAAAACAATACACAAGCTGGGCACAAAAATTGCTTTCTGAGTGGCAGATCTAGCAAAAAAAGAACAGAAATGCGATTTTGTTTTCTTGCCCAGTATAGGAATAGGAGGCAGTTAATTTTCTTTTTTTTTCTTTCTTTCTTTGAATGTGAAAATAAAAATCTGGGATATGGTCAAGCTAGATTTCTAGGAATTTGAATGAGGTAACTTTTAAGGTGTGTAACTTTTAAGATATTTAGAAGTTGTTGTATTCCAAAGAGTATAGCTTTTGTCTTAGTTTAAAAGTATTTTTAGTGTTGTTCTCTGACTCACCTCTTGGCTGGGATGCGTTCTCTGCAGTGTCTGCATGTCCTCCTGTGTACACATAGGCTTTCTCCTGATGGATTGGTTTCCTCTCACATTCTAAAGACATGCAGTAAGTGTACTGGAAACTCTAAATTGTTCTTCAGTGTGAGTATTTGGTGCGTGTGTGTGTGTGTGTGTGTGTGTGTGTGTGTGTGTGTGTGTGTGTGTGTGTGTGTGATAGTGAAGAAAAACCTGGAATCCTATTTACATTTCCCCTCTTTGCCTTAAAAACACTGCAGATGGCAGTGGCTGTGTGCAGCATCACTCTAAGATTTGGTTCTGACTCAACAGAGAGTGAATGAGAGCTATAGCAAGGTTTTCTGGTGTCCTAGGTAGTTTTCCCATTTGGTAGCCCCCAAGTGCTTTTCAACTACAGTTGAAGAGCAAAAGAAAAAAAAATTGTTAAGAAAAAGAAAAAAAATCAACTGAAGTAAGAGATCCAAAGAACAAAACTTCCTAAATCTAAAATACTAAGCTATAGATAATCCTTGCAGGGACTGTCACTTAAGGAGATTTGAGATTACTGCTCTATATATACTTGAAGACAATTCTTTCAAGTCAGTGTCTCTCAAAAAGTCAGCCTAGCAGACAGGTATTATGTGTACACCATAACTATTATGTATACATTATAGTTGTTTTACAACTATTTTACATGGAACTGTTCATAAATTGTAGCAAAGAACCACAATTGCTCCTTTCTACAGTCCTTACAGCAACACAGAAGGTGACCCTTGCAGACCCAAGTGGCTGTCGCTATTCCATGTGCTGTACCACAGCTGGCCCTATAGAAGGAAACAAGAAGAACAGAAACAGGTGAAACTGTAGCGCACTTGTACACTTGAGTATTATAACTTGCATTTCAGTTTACAGTAGAGGCATCTACATGGTACACATACTCTGCCACACGGAGAGCCTGTCAATTTTCAAACATGCCTCCCAGTTTAAGGCAACATTCTCTGCCGATGTAAAATATACAACATACGTTAGTCAGAGCATTTTGCCCCTGCCAACCAACAAAAGACAACGACAGCAACAGATAATGTTCAGACAATACAGTTAAAAGCCATATATACAGTGCTTACCATAAAATAGTGTCCCCCCCAAACTTTTGCCACCCACTGGCAGAAGAGGTCAGAATGGTGCCTCTGCAGTGACTATATCAATGTCTCCACTGCTAACCAGAGTGGGTGATCCCGGTGACATCACGCATCACCCACGCAAGTTGGTGCCAGGTGTTAGTTTTATACATGGAGACATTATAATGACACTGCAGGCATTCCTGATGATCCTTGTACAGCATGTAGAAGAAGACTTGCCTCCTTACTGCACTAAGCTATAATTCTGCTGAATTCAGTACCTGAAGAGTCCATGTCCACTCATATTCCTGTATGCACGATTGCAATTCACAAACCACAACATGATGAGCATTGCTGGGCAGTGAGAGTGTACTAAAGAAATTATCACTAGCATAGATAGGTGGCACTATGACCTCTACAGTGTCCATGTATGAGCATAGTGTGCACATGAACTCATAGCCTGGGAATGAACAGGCATGAGCATGGTAATACTAACTGAATGTGATATAGCAGCGCATTATCGCAGTGATTCAGAGGCAGTTATGCTAACTCACCTCATTAGTATAATCACTGCACTACAAGGCCAATTTTAACATGATAAGAAAGTGTTATCATATTGTTGGAGACAGCATTCCAATGAACAATGTAGAAATAGAAATTTACTGAATAAGAGTTCATACTGTTATATAAGCATAGTGAAAGAAAACAAGTTAACTGGTAATATATCTCAGGACTGCAGTGAACAAATATAGGTGCATAGAAGCAGAGATGCTGAGCAGTAGACTAGATGAGGTGACATAACACAAGGAAGCGTCAGGTTACTCTCCTGCGGCTGGGGTGGGTGGAGGAGTGTCACACTATCAGAGAAGAGACCATAATGGCATAACAAGTTACTGTCTTGCTATGAGGGGCACACAATCTAACACATGCACACATTTACCCAAGACATGCTTCAAAGAAGTGAAGCCTCTTGTACATGATCACACCACATGCAATCAGCACAGTGCTGCATGAAGATGAGTTGCCACCAAGTGGATGAACTGAAAGGGTAGTTATACACTTACATGTGCACACACACACACACACACACACACACACACACACACACACACACACACACACACACACACACACACACACACCAGCACACAAAATTATCTGCATGTGTAACCCACGTGTACATTTCTTGTCACAAAACAGAGAGAATTGCAACACTTGGAAAAGTTCACTGCACAGGAGACAGAGGTGTTATTTCAGGCTGTATGCACATGTGGCATTTGTATCCATGACATGGATAAAGCAGACAAGACATTGCATGACCAGGTATAACAAGTAGTGATCCAGGAGATTAGTGCTGTAGGTGTCCATGATTAGACGTTAATACAGGTGCATCACAGGGTCACTGATACGAAAACTTTATCCAAAGAGCAAGGCCTTGCATGGGCTACCACTGTAGTTGATTCTTCCACTGACCCATTACCTGACCCCTCCTCTGCTGCTGCCATAGCTCTATCAGGTAGTTCTGTGATTTTCCTGTGCTGTAACTGCTTATATACACCCACATTGTGTAGTATGGCACACACCACAAATAACTTATTGAAGATCTAAGATGCATACTGTAGTGAGCCACGACATATGTCCAAGCAGCAGAAGCACGCATTCAGAAGTCTGAACACACTTTCACTGATGTTCTATTTCAGCAACAATGTAATGTTGTAGATTATATTATATGTATAATGTTGTTGTACAAACTTTCTACCATGCTTTTGGGCTTTGGATAGGGATCATCAGCCATGATTGCAAGGCATATCTTATATCACCTGAAAAACACAACAATGGACACCATATGAGTGACCTGCTGCCTGTGTCCATGGGAATAAAACATCCAGAACTCTGAAGTTTGCAGTGTGTAAATCTACATGCAAAGTCACCTGACATTAAACAGTGGTAGATGTCTCATGAGTATGGGAAACAAAGGGAACTGTTTGGATGTACACATTTCCCACATGCCTGAGTTGCTGATATTTTAGCTAAATGCTCAGGATTACTTGACAATAACTGAAAAGAGTAAGTGCATTTATTAGAAATCAAGACAGCAAAAGTAGAGCATAATTCACAAAGTATATTGCTTAAAATAACCAGTATGTCAAATCCGGTATGTACCAGTCAGATATTATATACGCTAATAAACATCAGTTTAACATTCAGTTATACAGGAAAGTATAATAGTACATCTTTTACTAGGTAAGATGAGTTCTAATAAATATATTATCAATGCATTCTTTAAACCCTTAATGTTATGTTATCAAACAATATATCTTAACATTTTGATGCCTAAAAAGCTCCCTGCACTCACTACACCCAATGTAAATATTAGTCCTCAGAAAAGATAGTCACACTCCATAAATCAGATAGTTTATGCACCTTAATCTCGTAAAGCCCAAACTGCAGAACCTTCAAAATTCAAAAGGTGAATACTTTCTAATGTCACATTACATTGTGTCTATAAATAAATGCATCAGTGTTCATTGTTCCCACTGTAGCATTAGCTCTTAGGTTATATGGGTTGTTTCCCACCTAGGGAACAACATCAAACCAGTTTCAAAACGCTCTGGCTCTCCCCACCCCCATTTCTTCAATCTGACTGCTGATTAGCTAATCCCATTGAGGGAAGTCAACAATCTGAGAGAAACTTTCTTCTGTACTGTCACTCATCTCTCTCTCTCTCTCTCTCTCTCTCTAATAGATGACAAGCAGGTGGGGTATTTAATTTAGATGCTTTATTGCATAGAAACACATCAGGATGGATAGCAGCATCATAAAATATAAACAAACTAGTTAACAGACAGACCTTGCATACATACATACATACATATTTACATCTGAACGGTTTACTACAAAATGGCAGTCTAGTTTGCACGTGCTCAGTATTTATACAGTTGTGTAAGCCCTTGGATAGCTTAAAGGTACATACACACACATTGATCCACATCCTCCCTCTTAAAAAGATTGTCCTTTGGAAAAACAATACTAGAGTTAGAAATGCATTACTATAGACATTAGAAACAAAACACAATATTCATGTCTAAGTTGCTTCATATCTGTTACAAGGTTTAGAAATGTGACCATATATCGTAACATAACAATCTGGACCAAATTTATCAACAGGGACAGTCTTTGGTACACAACTCATATCAGAAACTTCTGGATTTGTCATAGGAACAGGAATGTCATCTGGAACGTCCTCTAGAATTGGAACACCGGATGACCGGACAGCTCACTCTGAGAAAAAGAGTCTTTCTCACAGCTATGTGTTGTGGTATAGGCTCAGACACTGGTTTTAGATGCTTCTGATTCCACAATGTATGATCTTGGCTCTGTGCAAATACTCTTCATGACACCAATCCGATCATAACCTTTGGATATTTGTATCCTTACGACTTCTCCTTCTTGTAATGGATTGAGTGGTTTGCTGATTTTATCATAGTAAGACTTCTGGGTTAGGAGCTTCTTCAACCGTTTGACTTTTAGTGACCTGTTGTTCTTGACACATGTAACCAGCAACTGACTACTGATTGGTAATGTGGTTCTGGTTTGTCTCAACAGAAGTCTCTGAGCAGGTGAACCAAGATGTTTATCACGAGGAACATTTCTGAGACCAAACGATTCAGGAAAACATCACTATTATCTCGTTTTGACTTCTCAGGTAACTGTTTTGCACTTTGAACTGCACGTTCTGCCAAACCAGTCGATTGTGGGTACTCTGGACTACTTGTAACATGAGTAAAGAGCCATTCTTCAGCAAATCCTTTGAACTGTTGGTTGTAAACTGCATGCCATTGCCAGAAATAACTTTGTGTGGACTACCATGCACTGCAAAATGACTCTTCATCTTAGTAATGACAGTACTGGATGCTAGATTAGGAAGTAGGTCAATCTCGAACCAATTGGAGTAAGAGTCTACTAAAACCAAATAAAGTTGACCATTCCACTTGAAAATGTCCATGTCTACTGTCAATCAAGGTAGTTCAGGAATCTGGTTTAGCCGAAGTGGTTCCTTCTGTTGATGTGGCTTTGTACTATTACATATGGAACAAGATGAAATTGCTCTCTCAATGTCTTGTCACAGAGAAGGCCAAAATACAAGTCCTCTCACCCTTCTTTTGGTAGAATCGGTTCCTGGGTGGCCATGATGAAAGATAGTAATGTACTCTTGTTGCAAGGACTTTGGAACAATTACTTTCGGACCTTTCATAATTATACTTTTGTCAAACAAAATCTCATCTCTGTATGGAAAATAAGGTTGCACTTCTTGAAGTAAACTAGTTTGCTTTGACGGCCATTCTTGACTGATAAAGTGGTTAAGCCTTTGTAAAATTTAATCTGTAGCTGTGTGATCTCTCATCTCATCAAGATGTGTGGAAGAAAAATTTCTGACTTCCATAACTTCAAAATCAAGGTTCTCATTCTCATGCTGTTCTGTGGTGTTTCTGTGTGAGCTGGATAATGTATCAGAAAGATAAAGAAGTTTGTCTTTCTTGTAGACAAGATTGAAATTGTACTTTTGCAATCTCAGCATCATACGTTCCAGTTGGGCTGGAGCTGAATGCATAGGCTTTCTCAAGATAGTGACTAGAGGTTGGTGGTCTGTTTCGATCTGGATAGGTCTGCCATAAACATAATCGTGGAACTTTGAATTTGCAAGCACAATTGCCAAAAGCCCTTTCTCAATCTGGGCATACTACATTTCAGTTTGGGTAAGAGTTCTCGATGCATAGGTAATCGGTTGATCTTCTTTTAGAATGACTGCACCAAGACCAAACTTTGAAGCATCACAGGAAAGTGTAACTGGCTTGTGAACATCATAATTTCTGAGAGCTGGTGGACTAACAATTCTGTGTTTCAGGAGAGCAAATGCTCTTTGGTGTTGCTTTGACCAAGACCATGATGCATTTTTATGTGCCAGCTCTCTGAGTGGTGCTGAAAGTTGGCTCAAGTCTGGCATGAACTTGCCTAGGTAGTTAACCATGTTAAGAAAATGTTGCAGGGCTTGAACATTGTCTGTAGCTGGCATCTTGAGAATGGCTATTTGCTTTGAAGGGTCTGGTTGTAAGCTTGAACTAGTAAATAAATGACCAACATAAGTAACTTCTTGTAGCCTGAATTTGCATTTTTGTGGATTGAGCTTAAGATTCACTTGACGTGTCCTTTCTAGAACTTTTCTGAGGTTTCTGTCATGCACAACTTCACCATGACCTCCTACTAGTATGTTGTCTACTATAATAGCACAAGGATACCCAGAAAAAATTTGCTCCATTGCACGTTGAAAGGCTTCACTTGTAGAATTTATCTCATATGGCATTCTCAAAGATCTGTACCTGCCAAATGGGGTACTGATGATTTTTTGTCAAGCTGAATTTGCCAAAATGAACTCTCTGCATCTAAGACAGAAACAGTAGTGGCATTTGGCAACAAGGCTGCGACTTCTTCGATTGTGCACATTGGATGATGAGGTCTTTTTAATGCTTTGTTCAAATCTCATGGAGCAATACATATTCTGATGTCATCTAAGCTTTTCTTATGAAATACCGCCATGGGAGATACCCATTCAGTTGGAGTTGCAACTGGACAAATCACATCTTGTCACACCACCTTATCTAACTCGGCTTTGACTCTGTCCTGTATGGCAATTGGAACTTTATATGCTGTCCTGATAACTGACCTCTGGGTCTAACTTCATGGAGTACACAACTGGACATTTGCCTAATTTGTCTTCGAAAAGATACGCATAGGTAGAAAAAATCCACTGGGAAAAATTAAAGTAGTGGTCTTTCAAGCTAACATGGTGGACTTCCTTATTAAATGAAAGCAGTCCCATTTTCAAACTGTCTCTGAGCCCTAATAATGACTGGACTTGCCTCTTGACCACATAAAATAAGCTTCTTCCAGAAGAGTAACATAAAAGCATTACTGAGCCTTCAGTCTGAATTTCTTCACTTCCGTAAGCAACAAGCTTCACACACCTTGCCAAATCAAGCCTTTCACCATGACATCATCTAGCAAATGTTTCTGCTAACATAACATTGCACTTGGAACCTGTATCAACTTTGAGCTCTATGGGTTTGCCATTTATCCAAACAGTACAAAATACTTCATTCTTTGCCATTAAATCTACTGCATTGACTGTTTCATGAAGCACTGACATACCATCAACATAAAGAGTAGGGTTGCAGCTCCCTAATTGATCAACTCGCTTCTTAAAATATTCCCTTTTAATAAAAGAATGTGGGCCTTTTGATTTAGAAAACCTTTTGAAATTATTCCATTTATTGCATTTGTGGCATTGCTGACAAAAAGCTAAGCATTTCTCCCTTTTAGATTCATGACTTCAACCACAAGTATGACAGTGGCAATGAAACTAGGTTGGGACCCATGCTTTGAGTTTGCTGACTCACTCTTATACTTCACTGAGACTGTGCGAACTCTGGAATTTGCTGGAAAGCTCTGGGGTTTACCAGTGAGCACTGCAGGGGCTACAGTTGCTGCCATGTGCTTGGGTGATTTTTTTAAAACGCATTACATACTATCAATACGAGCTTTATTGCTGTGCCTTCTAAAGCTGCTCTCATTTGTAAGCATATTGTGTTCTTTTCTGTGAGCTCATAAATCAATGGCCTTATACAAAGTTCAATCACTGTCATGAAGCAAAATCTTTCTCACAGCATAGTCTTTAATACCATAAACAAGTCTGTCCTTTATCAACTCATCCCTTAACTCACCAAATCTGCATATTTTAGCCTTGTTTCTCAGGTCAGTTATATATGCTGCAAAAGGTTCACCAGGCTTTTGATCCCTTGTATGAAATAAGTGCCTTTCCATTGTAACCTTTGCCTGGAGGTTACACATTTCTCTAAATTTATGATGTGTTGTTGTCCTATCTTGCCTTCATTCTTACCAGGATGGGTTCAGATTTGATCCTCGGATCCGACACTGCCTTATATACAAGCTCGAGGTCTCTAGCTCGTGGCTAAACCCTATCCCAGCATGCACTAGGAGAGCTCCCCAGATCTTGTTTGCCGCTAAACATGATCGGGTGTTCATTCTACTGGCTCTGGCTAAGTATACTCTCGATTATTATTGCTATTGTTGAAAATTGCTTATTCTTTATTATTATTGATCTTGATAACTAGTTTGGTGTTTGTTATTTCCACTTTTGTTCTGCCTATTTTTCTGATGTTGGCCATTGTCTCCTGCCTAGGCCTTATTCTCTCTATCCCGGCCTCCACCTAACACTCTTAATAACCCTTTTTAGTTAGAGGGCTCTTCTTACCTTTGTTTTTCTCTATTTTAAAAATTGTTTAAAGACAGTTTGTTTAAATTAAAGAACTCTTTTACCTTTAGCCCAATTAAGTTAGAGGGCTTCCCCTTCTTTCAGTCTTCCAGGCATAGCTCGTTTAAGTTAGAGGGCTGTGCCCTCCTTTTTTCCTCTCTTTTACAATTATAGTAGATTGTTTAACTATTGCTGTGGTTGCTGCTATTGTTAAAAAAAAAAAAAACTGCTCTAGCTTTTTTCATGTTACTGTCTCTTGTTCAGGATGTCTTCTAATGATGTGAAACCCTCTGGTTTCAAAAATGTGAAAAATGTGGACAGAAAATGTCCCTAACTGACAGACACCTATTTTTGTCTATTGCCTAAGAGCTGTCCACCTCCAGGAGTCTTGTTTCAGTTGTCATTCCTTTAATCACAGGGCTCTTCTGGAGAGAAAAACAAATTAATACTAAGAGGTCTCTTAAAAATCCCATTCTTGGAAGCAATACAGCAACGTCTGTCCAATCTCCATCTTCAAGATCTGACAAATATGGGAAAAGATCTTCCTCTTCCAGTGCTCCATCAGATCCTTCCAAAAAGATTACTAAAATTCGACACCGGATCTTAAGGCTTTCGGATCCGAAAAATCTACTGCTCCAGCACCATCAGTCTCGATGCTGGTGGAGTTCAAGTTGCATAGTCGGTCTCCTGTCTTGGAGCTGTTCTCCCCTACTCTAAGGTCACCTATACTCCAACCTTCCAAGTCACCAGCCCCCTACACTCGGTCTTCCAGGACCCTATCCAAGGATGACATGGATCAAGTAGTACAGAAGTTATTACGGACACTGGCGCTGCCCAAGCTGTTACAGGATCCAACCCCGAGGGCTTTGGAGCCGACCACATCCTCCCCTTTTGCTTCAATTCCTCCTCAGCTCTGACCTCAGTATTTGGGGCCTGAATGTCCAGACCTGATATTGGTGAAACCATCAGACCTAAGACCTATTACGGGATCTTCAGATCCGACCATTGCTCCAACGTCCTTGGCTCCATTGGAGCTCGAGGAGTCTAGGAGCCGATGCTCTCTAGTTGGGTCTGGGGAGGTGAGTTGGATCGGACAATTGTCAGATCCGAACTTGCTTCTCAGATTATTGGCTCGGCTCCTACTTCAGCCTTGGAGTCATCCTCCTTGATTCTGGGGGGTTCCCTCAGCTTCTTCAGATCCAGGGATTTCCTCAGATCAGGGGTGGGGGGCTTTTGAGGTGATGAGGAGAGTGCTGTTGCCACAGGCAGTTCCACTGTTATCTCTGGACTTTCTTCCCCCAAAGGCACCGGTGTCTGCCTCTGTATCCTTGCATCCACAGGGACGCAGAGATCCTAGGCCTCAGGATGCCCCACAGGGTGCTCCTCACTCTTCCTGAAACCTCTCCAGAATACCCCTCTGAATAGGTCCCTCAGAAGAGGTTATGTAAGAGGAAGCATTTAGACTCCCCAGAGGAGTTCATCACTTCTGATACGGACCTCAATGAAGCTGAAGGGTCCCCACAGTCACCTCCTGATGATGTCTCCTTTGGAGACATTTTAGAAATACTTATAGAGGAGGCTGGAAGTTCACCAACCCTTCAGCAGAGGAGGGTGTGCACCTGAAGGCCTTTGGATCTCACCCTTCCTCCACTTGGGTGTCATCAGCTTTCAAAGAATGTCTGGATTTAGTTTCTTGAAAGGCATGGGAGTCTCAGGATTCAGTGGAACTTGTTCCTTGGAGGCCAAATAAGTTCATCATGTCCCCCTCAGACAAAAACTTTTTAACTAAGAGAGTCCCAGTAGATGCTATGGTGGTGGCGGCAGCCACCAAGAAGAACCTCTCAGAGACATCTTCTTCTGTTCATCCACCGAACAAGGAGTCTCGCGCAATGGACAGATATGGAAAGCGCATGTTTTCTTCAGCGACTTTTGCTATCAGATCATAGAATTACCTGACCTGAAGGAGTTAGGAGATACTCTTCAAGGTTCAGTAGCTGAAGGGGTGTCAGAGAAAGTTTCCTATCAGCTCTCTAGCTTAAATTCAATTGTCAACTCCTCCATGAGACTGACTTCTTATGCAGCAGATGGAGCTAGTAGAGCAGCAGGTTCAGGAATTTCCCAAAGGAGACATTCTTGGATGTGCTTGTGCCCCATTTGATGGCTCATCTCTGTTTGGGCCTAAAGTCAAAGACACACTAACCAGGTGTGAACAAGAAGGAAAAACTCTTTCTGCCACAGGAGTCTGTTTTTCCCTACCTACCAGACCATATCCCAAAGGTCAGAAAGGAAGTAGAAAAATGTGGTTTAGAAAATCCCAGAGAGCTTTCCAGAACACATGTGGTGAATCTTCCCCCAAGGACAGAGGGGGAAGTAGTAATGGAAGACAATGTGGCAGAGGGGGTCAGCAGAATCAGGGCGACAGATAATCTTTCTTTGGTAAGTCCTTTCAGCACTCCTGTAGGGAGGCCCACCTGTTCATCTCTGGAGGCAGTCGGGGGTCGCTTATCTTTGTACTCAGCAGCCTGGCTATGAATGACAAAAGACAAGTGGGTACAAAGCATCATATCCAAAGGTTACTCCATACCCTTTTCCTTCCCCGTCCCAAACATAAAAAAGATCCCAAATGTTCCACCCAGTCAAAGGGAACAGTTAAAACTAGAAATTCGAAAGTTGCTAGACAAGTCATCCAAACAGTCCCCGCAGACCAAATAGGATCCAGAACTTACTCAAAATTATTTTTAGTTCCAAACAGGGGACTAGAGACCAATTTTGGATATCAGCAATCTAAACAAATCTGTAAGAAAGTCCAAGTTCCGGATGGTAACACTGCAGTCAGTACTCCCTTTTCTGGAACAAGACAATTGGATGTGCTCGATAGACCTCAAGGATGTGTACTACCACATAAGAATGGACAGGCAATCCATGAGACACCTGTGCTTTTGGCTGGGACCCAGTCACTACCAGTTTTGAGCTCTGCCCTTTGGCCTCACTACAGCCCTCAGAGTGTTCACCAAATCTATGGCAGTAGTAGCAGCTCACTTGAGGCGCCTAGGATTCCGGGTGTTTCCATATTTAGATGGCTGGCTCCTAACAGCCACCACCGAGCATCTACTAAGAAAAGCGAGAAACAGCACCTTGCAGCTCTGCTCTCACCTAGGAATTACAATAAACTATGAGAAATCTGCCTTGCTGCCTTTTCAGCATGTTGTATTTATAGGAGCAGAATTGGATAGAACAAGGATGATGGCCAAACGTCCTCCAGAAAGAGTGCAAGTTCTATGACATCAAGTTTTAAATCTTCTTACACAGAAAAAAAGCACAAGCAAGGACAGCCTTAAAAGTTTTCGGGACCATGGCAGCAGCAATAACCTTGATCCCCTTAGCATGTCTGCACATGAGAATTGTCCATTGGCTACTATCCACTCAGTGGTCAATGCAGGAACTGCCTATGTCCCACAAAATATTGATAACAGAATCCTGCAAAAAAAGACCTTCATTGGTGGTTTTACTCCACTCATGTGATGCTAGGTTGACCATTTGTACTTCCCTAACCATTAGCCACAGTGACCACGGACACCTCTCAGATGGGGGGGGGGGTATTTAGGAAAGACAGTCCAAGGCACTTGGCAGGATCATGAGGCCAATTTGCACATCAATGTCCTAGAGATGAGATCAGTGCTTCTGATGTTGCAAGCATTCCCGGACTCTCTTCCTCTGGGAACAATTGCAATACAGAAAGACAATATGTCAGTTGTATGGTAGATAAACAAACAAGGAGGAACCAGATCTTACCCCCTTTGTCGAGAGGCCCTGAGAATATGGCAGTGGACGACCTCCCAGTGCTTTCTGATATCACACAGATCCTGGGGAAATCCAGAGTGATAGCAGACAGACTCAGCAGAGTAATTCTGATACCTCACGAGTGGTCCCTAAAACAGGAAGTAGCGGAAAAGATTTTCCGCAAATGGGGCCAGCCTTGCTGCAATCTTTTTGCGACATCCATGAATGCCAAATGCAGCAGCTACTTTGCCCTTATCCCCACTCCAGGGGAGCCGCCAAGGGATGCACTTGTCCACGATTGGTCTCTGGGTCTCCTCTATGCCTTTCCTCCCTTCCCATTAATACCCAAAGTTCTGCAGAAAGCCAGTTGCTTTGGAAATACTTGATACTCATCGCCCCATATTGTCCTCATCAAATATGGTTCTCCTTCCTGTGGCCTCATCTTTGGGAGGAGCCTTGGATTCTAGATCCAGTTCCAGACCTTCTGACTCATGCATCAAGAATGCTCCACCCTTCCCTTCAGACTCTCGAATTGATAGCTTGGCTGCTCCGATTCCAACCATAGCCAGATTTTCTAACCTCTCTTTATCAGTTAAACACATCCTAATATCTTCTCATAAGGCTTCAATGAGCAATATATATAGAAGCAAATGGAAAAGATTCTCAATATGGGCTTCTTATAATCACATTATCCTGTTTTCTGCCCCAGTAAATTCCATGATAAAATTCATATCAAAACTATTCACTGAAGGCACAACCCCAGCTACCATTAGAGTTCATCTAGCAGCGATATCCAATTTCCATTTAGGTGACTCAGATCTCAATATTATCTCTGACAGACTATGCAAAGCCTTTCTTAAATGTACCTTGTTATTAATACCACTTATATAAGACCCACCAGCACCATCAGAAACACGGATGGATAGCACCATCATAAAATATAAACAAACTAGTTAACAGACAGACCTTACATACATACATACATGCTTACATCTCAACGGCTTACTACAAAATGGTAGTCTAGCTTGCATGTGCTCAGTATTTATACACTTGTGCAAGCCCGTGGATAGCTTCTTAAAGGTGCATACACAGACATATTGATCTACAACTACTTTCTTACTGTCTCAAGAAGAAACATGTCTTAGGCTTCATGGGAGCAGCAAATGGTGAACAGCTTCATTTTTGACAGATAAGTCCCTGTTGGGAACCCTCCACTGAGAATGTATTGCCCTTTTAAGAAAAACAGCATTTTATTTATTTTATTAAGGTATTTGGGACTAATTTTAGTGAAAAAATGTGAACCACTTGTGTAAACTAATTTTCTGAAAATGAAAAGTTTACAGAGGAACAGGCAGAAACTTATGTCAGTGTAATGCTTATGCTCACTTTGTGACAACCTATCTACCATTTTTCTTCTTTCAGTGTATGCACAAGTATGTAAACAGTACTGACAAGAGAATTCTGTTCTCCTTTTATGTTTTATAACTTAAGGGACTAGAGAAAGTGTTATGCGTGTAGGTGTGCTGCTTGTGAAGACTCAGTGGCAACTTACCTTCCGAATGACTTGCTCCAACTATGCTTACTGCTTTTGGTGCGTCTTCCCCAGTTAGAGTGGATACTCACTTCTGTCAACTTGGTTCTTCTCCCACTGTAGCTAGAAAAAAAAAATCACTTATCAAGGAGTCCATGCTGTTAATGCAGATTCAGTCAATGCCTCAGCCTACATTGGGGTGACCCTACAGTGGCCATTGATTATTTCTCAAACCACTCACTTATCTCTCCAGCTTCATTTATTGTAGTTATTTTAGCCAGCTTGAACCAGAGGTCAAACAGTTCTTCAGCTGTTCCAGTGTCCAATCTGAGCATGGGAAAATCATCTTCGGGGAGACACTCGAGGAGATTCTTTCCTGGGTAACTAGGAGAAGAGACCTTTAGAAGGGGTAAAAGTCCCTCCTTAAGTCTGTCCTCTCCTGGTGGAACTTCTATTATGAAAAAAAAATGAGCTCCTTTCATCGACTTGACAGGCATTACAGGTAGTAAATCCTGGTACACAGAAACCTGTACCAATGGGCATTCCTTGTAAAATTATTCCTGAGCAAACACAGTCTGATGATTCTGATTTTGTCAGTTTAAAAGACACACACACACATGCTATGTCACATGGACAGCTTAAAAGAATTGGCTTCTACTCATCCCTACGGAAGAAAGCTGTGTTTTGAATCAAACTGTTTCTAACCTTCTCAGGTATGTAAACATGCTTCACTGTGCAGGTACTGTGTTTAGGGCCACTGCTATTGCTACAGTGTTGATTAGATATGCTTGGGTACATAACTAAAAGTTTGTGCTTCTACTACCCTGATTCTCAAACAATATGATAAAAGAGAATTAATTCATGGAGTTTCTGCAATATTTCCTGTATGCAATACAAATCTTATAGGCCTTCCTCTTATACAATATATATATGTATGGGATCCGGACACATGCTCGACTAGCATATGTCCAAATCACAAAACATCGAACACACATACAAGAAAGCGCTTAACATCGACAAGTGCTTCTGTGTATGTGTGCCTGTTTTGTAGATCGGACTATAGTGCGGGTAAGGGAAGATTCCCTTTTCCCCATTGTAGTGCGATCTCGGAGTGAGAATAATAAAGTAGGGGGAGTAGATATTTTTTTTTTTGAACTACACATACACGGAAGTGCTTTTCGATGTTAAGCGTTTCTGTGTATGTGTGTTCGATGTTTTGTGATTCGGACATATGCTAGTCGAGCATGTGTCCTAGACCCATATATATATATATATATATATATATCTTCTTCTTTTTCTTTCGGCTGTTCCCATTATGGGTCGCCACAGCAGATCATATGTTTCCATTTCTTCCTGTTCTCTGCATCTTGCTCTGTCACACTAACCACCTACATGTCCTCTCTCACCACATCCATAAACCTTATCTTAGGCCTTCCTCTTTTCCTCTTACCTGGCAGCTTCATCCTTAACATCCTTTTCCCAATATACCCAGCATCCCTCCTCAGCACATGTCCAAACCAACACAATCTCATCTCTCTGGCTTTGCCTCCAAACTGTCCAACCTTAGCTGACCCTCTAATATACTTATTCCTAATCCTGTCTATCCTCATCACACCCAGTGTAAATCTTAACATCTTTAACTCTGCCACATCCAGTTCTGACTCCTGCCTTTTTGTCAATGCCACTGTCTCCAACCCATATAACATAGCTGGTTTCACTACTCTCTTGTAGACCTTCCCTTTCACTCTTACTGGTACTCGTCTGTCACAAATCACTCCTGACACTCTTCTCCACCCACACCACCCTGCCTGTACTCTCTTCTTCACCTCACTTCCACACTCACCATTACTCTGAACTGTTGATCCCAAGTATTTAAACTCATCCACCTTTGCCAACTCTACTCCCTGCATCCTTACCATTCCTCTATCCTCCCTCTCATTCACACACATATATTCTGTCTTAGTCCTGCTGACCTTCATTCCTGTCCTCTCTAGAGGATATCTCCACCTCTCCAGGGTCTCCTCAACCTGTTCCCTACTCTCACTACATATTACAATGTCATCTCCTGTCTGATCTTGTCTGTCAACCTGTCCATCACCACTGCAAATAAGAAAGGGCTCAGAGCTGATCCTTGATGTAATCCCACCTCCACCTTAAATGCATCTGTCACTCCCGCTGCAGATCTCACCACTGTCACTCTACCCTTGTACATATCCTGTACCAATCTTACATACTTCTCTGCCACTCCCGACTTCCTCATACAATACCACAACTCCTCTCTAGGCACCCTGTCATATGCTTTCTTTAAGTCCACAAAGATACAATGCAACTCCTTCTGACCTTCTCTGTACTTCTCCATCAACACTCTCAGAACAAACATTGCATCTGTAGTGCTCTTTCCTAGCATGAAGCCATGCTGCTGATCACTAATCATCACCTCCCTTTTTAACCTAGCTTCTACTACTATTTCCCATAATTTCATGCTATGGCTGATCAATTGTATCCCTCTGTAGTTACTACAGCTCTGCACATCACCCTTATTCTTAAAAATCTGTACCAAAACATGTTTTCTCCACCCCTCAGGCATCCTCTCACTTTCCAAGATTTAATTAAACAATCTGGTTAAAAATTCCACTGCCATTTCTCCTAAACACCTCCAAGCTTCCACAGGTATGTCATCTGGACCAACAGCCTTTCCATTCTTCATCCTCTTCATAGCTATCCTTACTTCCTCCTTGCTAATCCACTGCACTTCCTGATTCACTATCTGCACATCATCCAACCTTTTCTCCCTCTCATTCTCTTCATTCTTCAGCCCCTCAAAGTACTTTTTCCATCTGCTCAACACACTCTCCTCACTTGTGAGTATGTTTCCCTCATTATCCTTTATCACCCTTACCTGCTGCACATCTTTCCTAGCTCGGTACCTCTGTCTAGCCAATTGGTACAGATCCTTTTCTCCCTCCTTAGTGTATATCCTTTCATACAACTCTCCATACGCCTTATCCTTAGCCTTTGGCACCTCTCTCTTTGCCATCCACCTCATCTCCGTATACTCCTGTCTACTTTCTTCATCTCTCTGACAATCCCACTTCTACTTCGCCAGCCTCTTTCTCTGTATACTCTCCTGTACTTCCTCATTCCACCACCAGGTTTCCTTGTTCTCCTTCCTCTGTCCAGATGTCACACCAAGCACCTTTCTAGCAGTCTCCCTTACTAGCTCTGCTGTAGTTACCCAGCTGTTCAGTAACTCTTCACTGCCACCCAGAGCCTGTCTTAACTCTTCTCTGAACTCCACCTCACAATCACCCTTTTTCAATTTCCACCATTTGATCCTTGGTGCTGCCCTCAGACTCCTCCTCCTCCTCTTCTTGATCACCATCATCTTTCTACAAACCACCATCCTATGCTGTCTAACTACACTTTCCCCCATCACCACTTTACAGTCTCCAATCCCCTTCAAACTGGCCCTCCTGCATAGGATATAATCCACCTGTGTGCATCTCCTTCCACTCTTGTATGTCACACTATGCTCCTCCCTCTTGTTAAAATACGTATTCACCACAGCCATGTCCATCCTTTTTGCAAAATCCACTACCATCTGACCTTCTGCATTCCTTTCCTTAACACCATACCTACCCATTACTTCCTCATCTCCTCTGTTCCCTTCACCAACATGCCCATTGAAATCTGCTCTGATCACCACTCTCTCACCCTTGGGTACAGTCATCAACACTTCATCCAACTCGCTCCAAAATTTTTCTTTCTCATCCATTGCACACCCAACTTGCAGAGCATATGCACTAGCAACATTCATCATTACACCATCAATTTCCAGCTTCATAAACATCACTCTGACACTCTTTTCACCTTCAAAACAGTCTTGGCATACTGTTCCTTCAGGATAACCCCTACCTCATTTCTCCTCCCATCCACACCATAATAGAACAATTTGAACCCGCCTCCAATACACCTGGCCTTACTTCCCTTCCACCTGGTCTCTTGCACACACAATATATCAACCTTCCTTCTGTCCATCATATCAGCAAGCTCTCTCCCTATATAAGTCATACTGCCAACATTCAAAGTTTCTACCCTCACTGCCACACTCCTAACCTTTCTCCTCTCTTCCTGCATTCGGGCATGCCTTCCCCCTCTTCTTCTCCTTCTCCTCCTTCAGCCAACAGTAGCCCAATT